>NC_048225.1:46696845-46763730 GCF_002007445.2 Ailuropoda melanoleuca
TTCATTGAGTCAGTAATCTCCCGTAACCTACATTCGTGGGTGTGGATTTTTTTAAGACCAGCTTCTATTTTTGCTTTTTCTTCCACTAACCCATCCTCCAATTCGCTAATACGTTCCTCTGCCTCATTTACTCTGGCCGTCAGAGCCTCTTGTTTTGATTGCATTTGGCTCATAAAATTTTTAATTTCTGCCAGATTCGCTCTCATTCCCGCCCTTAGAGATTCTATATTCTCAGTAACATTTTCATTAATACTTTTTTCAAGTCTACACATCATCTTGACCATTGTTACTCTGAATTCCATTTCTGAGAGATTCTATATTCTCAGTAACATTTTCATTAATACTTTTTTCAAGTCTACACATCATCTTGACCATTGTTACTCTGAATTCCATTTCTGATAATTTGGTTACATCCATATCCATTAGCTCTGTGGCAGAGGCCACAGACTCATTGTCTTTTCTTTGCTGGGGGGGACTTCTCCTTCTTAGGGATGTGGGCTTCTTGATTTTTCAGCCTGCCTTCTGGGGGAGGGGCCTGCCACACCAATACTCAGGCAACCCTGTTTGGATAGGGTCTCTGTGTCTCCTGCGAGGGGGAATGGGGGTGGGCACACTGTGAGCCGGTGTTTCCAGGCTTTTGTTCTCTGGCAGCTTTCCCTGGCGGTTTGCTGTGTCTTTTCTGAGAAACAGAGCAGCAGTGGCCGAATCTCAGCCTCTGTCACAGAACAGAGGGGATCACGGGCCGTTCTCCACTGATGATCTGGGCACTTTAACTCTGTTTCTGTTGGTGCTGCTCAACCCTGCAGTGTCCTGGGAGGTGCGCCCCACATCTGGCGTCCCAGCCCTCACTTCCAGGGCCGGTGTGTCTCTGTCCTTTGTGCTTCTAACACCGCCAGCCGCCAGCTGCCAGCCGCCAGCCACCCCGGGTGCTCCTGGAGCTCCCCGTCTCAGTCTGTTTCCAGTGAGCACACCGGAGTTCCGTCAGAAGTCTGGTGGCGCACGCTCCCCGCTCACAGTCCCAGTCTGTTTTCTCCCAGGTGCCCTCCACGAGTCCGCCTGCTCCCCTGTGCAGGTGGCTACTGCTTCCCGGCGCCCAAACGCGGCGGCTCCCTCCCCCTTCCGTTTATCTTCCAAAATCTGTGCGCGGTTTCACGGTTCCCCGCTTCGTACCTCAATACTCAGCGCTGGAGATGTTCATTTGTAGAGATCCAGATGTATCTTCCTGCGTCTCAGGCTGATTCAGTGGATGTTCAGGCTGGTCTGGTACCTATCCAATTCGACTCAGGGGTCCCCTACTCCTCTGCCATCTTAACCCCCTGTTCATTTATTGATCAAAATCAGCAGAACCTTTTAGAGGTTCTTAGTTGTTGTTAGGGAGCAGCAGTTCATTAAAAAACAACAGTGTGCCCTAGGAAGGACAAATAGTTTTAATCTGTGCTAAATCCAAATCTAATCGATTGATGTTGGCTACCTAGAGTGCTTTGTCAAGGAGGATTCTGAGGGCACCATTTGAGGTAAGTGAAAAAAATGCAGTAGTGATTGATTAATCCCCAGCATTAAGTGTGGACATAGGAGGTCGAACAGTGCTTGATGATTGTTCTGTGAAGCCAGACAGCCAGTGCTCAAACGTTGGCTCTACGCTGTGTGACTGTCATAGGTTATTTAAGCTACTGTGTCTCAGCATCCTTGTCTCTAAAATGGGGGATAATAAAAGTGCCTATCTCCTAGATTGTTGTGATAATTAAGTGAATTAATATATATGAAGTATTTAGAACAGTGCCTGACACATTGTAAGCAGTCGATTATTATTAGCTATTGCCAGGTATGCTTATTTTCAAGTAAATAAAATTAATATGGAACCTAAGGGAGTCCAGGATGCTTATTTGTATTGTTTTTTTTTTCTTTGCTGTTGTAAATGTTTATGAGTAGGCAGGTAACTTAGATATCCTCAGTTCTTTCCTAGATTATTTGGTACACAGTGCAATTTAAAGACAATTTTTTTTTAAAGATTTTATTTATTTATTTGACAGAGAGAGACACAGCCAGCGAGAGAGGGAACACAAGCAGGGGAAGTGGGAGAGGAAGAAGCAGGCTCCCAGTGTAGGAGGCTGATGTGGGGCTCGATCCCAGGACCCTGGGATCACGCCCTGAGCCGAAGGCAGACGCTTAATGACTGAGCCATCCAGGCGCCCCTAAAGACAATTTTTGACATAATATTGATTAGTTAGATTAATTAATGATTAGTTAGAGTGTTAGAATAAGGAGAGTTGGAATGACTAGTGTTTGAGTGACTTGGGCCTATTTTTAATTGTTTCACTCTAATATAGTGTGAGATTGATGTATAACAATTAAAGAACAATTTTTTAATCTATAGAACAAATATAAATTGTGCAGTTTCTCAGATCTCTCTTTGGTCTGGTTTAACATTCATTTCATTTGAGTTGCCAAAAGGCTCAATGACTTTTTTCACATCCTGATTTTTATCCTGTGGATTTGTAAATTCTTCCCAGGGGTTCATGTGGGATGTGGCTGATCAACTGAAGGCTATGTTGGTGTTTGCAGAACATCGATACTATGGAGAGTCCCTACCTTTTGGTAACAAATCATTCAAGGTAAGTACAGGCATACCTTGTTTTATCGCACTTCACTTCTCTGTACTTCACAGATTATGTGTTATTTGCAAATTGAAGGTTTGTAGCAACTCTGTGTTAAGCAAGTGTATCAGTGCCATTTTTCTAACAGCATTTGCTTCCCTTGTGTCTCTGTGTCACATTTTGGCAATTCTTGTAATATGTCAAACTTTTTCATTATTATTATATTGGTTATGGTGATCTGTGATCAGTCATCTAAGATGCTGACATAAGATGACAAACTTAATTAATAAATAATGTATCTGTTCTGACTGCTCCACCGACTGGCTATTCCCCCATCTCTTTCCGTCTCCTCAGGCCTGCTTATTCCCTGAGACACAAAAACATTGAAATGAGGCCAATTAATAATCCTACTATGGCCTGTAGGTGTTCCAATGAAATGAAGAGTTGCATGTCTCTCACTTTAAATAGAGAGCTAGAAATGATTAAGCTTAGTGATGAAGGCGTGTTGAAAGCTGAGAGAGGCCAAAAGCTAGGCCTCTTGTGCCAGTCATTCAGCTAGGTTGTGAATGCAAAGGAAGAGTTCTTGACGGAAACTAAAAGTGCTGCTCCAGTGAACATACAAATGACAAAAAAGTGAGACAGCATTATTGTTGATAAGGAGAAAGTTTGAATGGTCTGGATAGAAGATCAAAGGAGCCGCAACATTCCCTCAAGCCAAAGCCTAACCCAGCGCAAGGGCCTAACTCTCTTCAATTTGATGAAGGCCGAGGGAGGTGACGAAGCTGCAGAAGAAAAGTCTGAAGCTAGCAGAGTTCGGTTCATGAGATTTAAGGAAAGAAGCCATCTCCGTAACATAATAGTGCAAGATGAAGCAGTAAGTGCTGATTTAGAAGCTGCAGTAAGTTATACAGAAGATCTAGCTGAGATAATTAGTGAAGGTGGCTACATTAAACAATAGATTTTCAATATAGACAAAACAGCTTTTTGTTGAAAGAGGATGCCATCTAGGACTTTCATTGCTAGAGAGGAGAAGTCAATGATTGGCCTCATCTTCGAAAGGATAGCCTGATTCTCTTGTTAGGGGTTAATGTAGCTGGTAACTTTAAATTGAAGCCAATGCACATTTACCATTCTGAATATTCTAGGGCCTTAAAGAACAACGCTAAATCTACTTTGTTTGTGCGCTGTAACTGGAAGAACAAAGCCTTGGTGCCTGCACATCTGTTTGCAACATGGTTTACTGAGTGCTTTAAAACCACTGTTGAGACCTACTGCTCAGGAAGAAAAAAGTTCCTTTCAAAATATTATTGTTCATTGACAATGCACCTGGTCATCCAAGAGCTCTGATGGAGATGTACAAGGAGATGAATGTTGTTTTCATGTCTCCTAATACAGCATCCATTCTGCAGCCCATGGATCAAGGAGTCATTTTGACTTTCAAATCTTATTTAAGAAATGCATTTTGTAAGGCTATAGCTGCCACAGAGAGTAAATCCTCTGACAGATATGGGCAGTCATTTGAAAACCTGGAAAGGATTCACCATTCTAGATGCCATGAAGAACATTCAGGATTTGTGGGAAGAGGTCAAAATAGCACCATGAACAGGAGTTTGAAAGAAGTGGATTCCAACCCTCATGTATGACTGTGAGGAGCTGAAGACTTCAGTGGAGGATGTAAGTGCAGATGTGGTGGAAACAGCAAGAGAACTATAATTAGAAGTGGAGCCTGAAGATGCGACTGAATTGCTCCAATCTCATGATAAAACTTGAATAGATGAAGAGTTGCTTCTCATGGATGAGCAAAGAAGGTGGTTTCTGGATATGGAATCTACTGCTGGTGAAGATGCTGTGAAGACTGTTGAAATGACAGTGAATGTAGAAAATTATATAAACCTAGTTGGTAAAACAGCCATAGGGTTTGAGAGGATTGATTCCAATTTTGAAAGACGTTCTACTGTGGGTAAAATGCTATTGAACAGCATCACATGTTACAGAGAAAGCATTCATGAAAGGAAAAATCAATCAATGTGGCAGACCTCATTGTTGTTTTATTTTAAGACATTGCCACAGCCACCATGGCCTTCAGCAACCACAACCCTGACCAGTCAGCAGCCATCATCCTTTAGGCATGATCCACCACTGGTAAAAAGATTAAAGTTCAGAAAACTCACTGAAAGCTCAGATGATGGTTAGCATTTTTTATCAATGAAGTATTTTTAAATTAAGGTATGTACGTCTTTTTAGAAATAATACTAATGCACACTTAATAGACTACAGTATAGTGTAAACATAACTTTTATGTGCACTAGGAAACCAAAATAGTCATTTGACTTGCTTTATTGCAATATCTACTTTATTGCAGTGGTCTGGAACTGAACCTGCAATATCTCTGAGGTGTGCCTGTATACTTTTTATTTTTAAGTTTAAAAGTTGTTTTTTTTTTTAAGTTTAGGATATTACATGTCCTAATAACATGTCCCACTCTAAGAAAGAAATGATAGCTTTAACTTGATCAGCTTGAAATTTCAAAAATTTGTATTTAATCTTTCCTTTTTATATGCAGACAGATTAAGCCTTTTTAAAACCATAATATTATCATTTATAATGTTGGTCTGTCTTTAACTCAGTGTGATGTGGTTAGCTGTCACCAGTGAAATCTTAAGTTATGGCTGCAGAGACTGTGAAGAGAGCTTCTCATTGTTTCAAAAATGTCAGTAAATAGGGGTGCCTGGGTGGCACAGTCGTTAAGCATCTGCCTTCTGCTCAGGGCGTGATCCCAGCGTTCTGGGATCGAGCCCCACATCAGGCTCCTCTGCTAGGAGGACACTCCCCCTGCTTGTGTTCCCTCTCTAGCTGGCTGTCTCTCTCTCTGTCAAATAAATAAATAAAATCTTTTTAAAAAATGTCAGTAAATAATTCTCTCTAAATTATACACTTATATTACTGGGTCTACCACTAGAAAAAATAGAATGAGCACTCAAATGTTTAATAAGGCATTTTTCAATAAAATGAGGACAAATTATCCCTGTTTCAGTGAGTCCAGCAGGCCACCTGGATTCCCTTCTGGCCTTTCCTGATCTTACAAGGAGCTTTGGCCTTGACTATAGACTCTGTATCTAATAAAATGATACTTTTTCTGCAACTAAGTCACTCATGTACTACCTTTGTGATTCTGGGTATATGAATTTGCCATCTGCACTATTATTTATGTAATATTTTTCTTTAAGCAACTCACTTTTCCAACTTTTCATTATCTTAACAAGGGCTTTATGTACTAGTTATGTTTTTCTAAATGACATTAAAACAAGTATTAATTTTAAAAAGATTGAGCATTATCTAAGACCATCATGCATACTACCAGTATACACATACCATCCTTTTGGGGAACTCTGAGTTAGAAGAACTTGGGGACAGTAATTTTCTAGGCTGCCTATTTTTGAAAGTTTTAGCTTTTGTTCTCAGGGGTTTTATTGGCTCATATTATAAATAAATAAGAAAAAGTCCTTGTGTTGTAAATGAAAAGCAGAACAATTTGCTGATCTTTGTTGGGCTGCATGGGAAATTCTATTCTTTAGCTTATTATTCTGCATAATTATCTGATTAGGAGAGTTGATAGGTTCTGAAATCATTGGGAAGTAGTCAGCTTGTTGCAGACAGAAACATAATATCCTCTCCTAGATCCCTTTGGTTCATACTTTGTTAGCAAAATGGAGGAGAGGGCTCTCTTTGATATGCTTCTTTCTCTTCATGTGCTTACAGAATTTATCAGTACCTTGGGAGATAATATTACAAATATTATGCAAGGATTAGAAGAAAATCTCACTCAACTATACATAGTGCCGTGAAAACTGGTAGTAAAAGACTAGTCACAGACAATAAGAAAGGAGATAAGAGGTCAGAAGGTATACATATTGGATCAGGGGGAAGGCTAAAGGAGTAGGTGACATACATAGGAAAGAGGAAAGATGGGAACTATGTGATTTCAGATTGTGCCAAATGATGGCAGGAGTCAAACAGGGTGGTGAGACCAAAGCATGAAGATCAAATAGGACAGTCTAATAGGTATATAGCTGTACTAGTTAGCTATTGCTATGTAACAATTTACCTCAAACCTTAGTGACTTAAAACAGCAATAAACATTTTTTGTCACATAGTTCCCGTGGGTTAGGAATTAAAAGTGGCTCAGCTAGGAGGTTCTTTTTCAAGGGATCTCATGAGGTTGAGGTATCAGCTGGTGCTAACAGTTATCTGAAGGCTTGACTGGTGCCAGAGAACCCTATCCACAATATGGAGAATCCACATGAGTGACAAAATGTTGCTGGGTGTTAGCAAGAGGCTGCAATTTGTCTCTTCCTGGGTTTCTCCAAAGGCTTACTTGGGTGGCCTTGTGACAAGGCAGCTGACTTTCCTCAAAGTCGATAATCCAACAGAGCAAGATGGAAACTACAGTGCTTATTATGACTTAACATTGGAAGTCATATACCGCTTCTGACACATTTTATTGATTAGAACCAAGTCACTAAGTCCAGTCCAAGCTCAAAGACAGAGGACTTAGGCCCTATCTTTTAAAGGTAGATACTTTATTAGTCTCCTCAGCTTAGCAGGACTCTGAGCTCTACCTCCTTATGTTGAAGTGAGGCAGTTGTCTCTAGGCAGAGAATTAGATGATCATGGAACATACTTTATGAGTATCCTTCTCTCAGGGATCAAGGTCTTGTGTTGCCTGTTTTCTAATGCCTGAATATAGTTGGTCTATTGGTTTTTATATTTTATATTTTTATTGTAAACAACAGGGTAATTTCCAGTTGTCAGTATATCAGACATAAGAATTATCTTTCCGATTAGGGAGGATGAGATTTATTGATGATTCTTCAATTTTTCACAGGATTTGGTCTGTCTTTGCCTGTATGGTAGCCATTTTAAATGTTTCAAGTTTTAAAATAAAAATTGTAATACAGCAATTGTCTGTTAAGCTGAGAATTGTATTCTATCACATTTGCTATTAAATGTAACTTACGGATTATTTCTGTTGTTTCAACAACCTCAACGAGATCTTTGGTAAATAACATTTAATAGAAATTACATTTGAATGCAAAATACATTATGTTCATCCCACAAACTTAAAATTGTTTTTTTAATGATTTGTTTAAATCAGCATTGCTATTATGTTGACTGGGCATTTTAACTCAATTGCCTAGAAATTCTGTTCGGAGAAAAGCTTATCTGACTGGCTTTTCTCCTGGATCTATGCTATGCCTAAG
Organism: Ailuropoda melanoleuca; assembly: GCF_002007445.2. Classification (NCBI taxonomy): domain Eukaryota; kingdom Metazoa; phylum Chordata; class Mammalia; order Carnivora; family Ursidae; genus Ailuropoda; species Ailuropoda melanoleuca. The sequence continues at coordinate 46,704,701 of NC_048225.1, forward strand.
CTGCTATTATGTGCACATTTATACGTGTTTTTTGTTACTTTTCTTTAGGATTCCAGACACTTGAATTTTCTGACATCAGAACAAGCTCTGGCTGATTTTGCAGTGTTAATCAAACACTTGAAAAGAACAATCCCAGGAGCTAAAAATCAACCTGTCATTGCCGTAGGGGGCTCTTACGGTGGCATGCTTGCAGCCTGGTTCAGGATGAAATATCCTCATATGGTGGTTGGGTAAATGCATTTATGTTGGACATGAGCACTTAATGATTGTCAAGCATACTTAGAGATTTGTTTTGGGTAAAACATGTTCTGTTGTACTGATATTTCTACTTTCTATCTCATTAACAGCTATAATTTTTCTCACCATTTTTGTTCAATATCAGTTTCAATTTTAAAACTTGAATTCAGTGAGTTACATTATTTTTCTTTTCTCCTTTCTTATTTTTCTCACCATTTAGAGCTCTAGCAGCCTCTGCCCCCATCTGGCATTTTGGTAATCTGGTACCTTGTGGTGTATTTATGGAGATTGTAACTAAAGATTTTAAGAGAAGTGGTCCAAATTGTTCAGAAACCATCCGCAGCTCCTGGGATGCTATTAATCGATTCGCAAGAACAGGTAAGCTTTAATTAATAGAATGAAATCACAAGAGTTTTTTACCTTTCACTTGTTAATTTCAACACTTCGTAGTTTTTCAGTAACCTTTTTATTTAAGTAAAGCATACAAAAAAGTACACAAATCAAAATACATCACTTGATGAATTTTCACAAGGGAAAACATAATCAGTATGGTATAATAGTATATTCATCATCCAGTGTAATCAGGAACACGGCGTGTATGTGTTGTGCCTGCTGTCTTTTGCTCGACACTCTGTTAGATACATCCATTTGTTTTATTTAGTTGTGGTTTACACATTCTGATTGCTCTTTAGTGTTCCATTTGTTTATTTACTTATTTCAACAGTATCTTTGAAGCAGGGAATAATTCATGTAATTTCTGGCAAACTCCATGAGGATAGACAACTTATTTATCATGGGATTATCCAGATGCTCTAAAAATATTTTATTGAATATTGAAAGAGCATTCTTGGAGAAATGGTATAGAAGATTGAATTTTCTAAAATACCAAGTGCTTTTTAGATTCCCAACAATGTGATTCTGTTCTCAGGTGCTGGCTTGCGTTGGCTTTCTGAAGCCCTTGGCTTATGTACTGCATTAACAAATACTGAGGATGTCCAGCGTTTGAAAGCCTGGATCTCTGAAACCTGGATAAATCTGGCAATGGTAGACTACCCTTATGAGTCTGACTTTTTACAGCCTTTGCCTGCTTGGCCTATCAAGGTAACAGGAAAATGTCCTTTCATTGCTTTTAATATGAACTTCTCTCTCTCTCTCTATTTTTTTTTTTAGAAAGCATCTTTCTTTTTTTAATTTAAATTCAAGTTAGTTATCATATAGTATATTATTAGTTTCAGAATTTTGTTTTGTTTTTTAAATTGGTGCTTTCTGTGACTTTTAGCATCAAAGGAATCTCCAGTGACAAAGGGCTCTGGGTTTGATTAACCTGGGCAGAAAGCCTGGCTTCTGTCACTTTCTGGTTACTCACCTTGGACATCTTACCTAACTTTTCTTTTTTTCTTGTTTTAAGATTTATTTATCATTTTTTTTTTTTAGAGACAGAGTACAGGGGGAGCAGGTAGAGGGAGAGGGAGAGAGAGTCTTAAGCAGACTCCATACTGAGTGCAGAGCCTTATGTGGGGCTCATCTCATGATCCTGACTGAGATCACCACCTGAGCCCAAACCAAGAGTTGGCGCCTTAACCAACTGCACCACCCAGGCATCCCTTATCTAACTTTTCTAAACATCAGTTCCCTCTCATATGAATAAAGGAGACAAAAATGTATAGACTATAGAGTTGTATGAGTTAGAATTAAGACCAGGAGTTGCTGCTAATGATTACTATATGCCAAGTCTTGTCCACTTTGCATGGACAATTTACTTTATTACAGCTTTGTGTTGTATGCGAGACACGTAGACTTATGTCATATATGGTTAGTGCTTAATAAACGGCAACTGCTATCACAGTGCATGATTCAGTCAACTGCTAATGTGTTCTAAGTTCTACACTTATGATAAAGGAGTGATCTCCATGCAGCAGGGTGAAGTGGAAAGAGTACTGACTCTGGATCCTTGATCTAGAACTACCATTTACCAGCTGTGTGATCTTGGGCGAGGCTGTCTTCTTCCCAACCTCCACGTCTTCCTCTGCAAAGTGAGATAATTATACTTACATTCTCTGTAGGTTTGTGCTCAGGATCAAATAAAATATTAGATGTGAAAATGCTCTGGGAAGTGTGAAGACACATTACATCATAAATTTTTATGTTCTTTACACGCCAAAATTCTTTATTGTGTATCCCCTTTTAAGCATTTCTTCGTGAAGAACATTCTTCTTAGTTTTAAAATCAAAGTTTGGCCAACTTGGTGGTTACGTTTAGAGAATATAACTGAAACTATAGCTAGAATGAGTGCTGAAAATGTAAATAAACTTGATAATATGAGAACCAGTTCTCAAAACCACTTTTAATTTAAAATAGTCCTTTTGAACTTAATATTAAATGAACATTTTGCTTAAAACTTTGTAACCCAAATGGAACAAGGTCATTTGCTATTAGAGATATTTTTCTTCATCTAAAAAGTAGAATGACAAGTGGATGTCTTGCACATAGCAGGCCGGAAGTAAATGTGTATTGAATTAAATTGATTTTAGACAATACAGAATTATTTAAAAGAGCTGATCTCTCTCATGGTAAGAAAAACTGGATCAAAATAATGAGAAAAAACTAAATTTGAGTCAGTTAGCCTCCATATATGTCTTTGTGCTAATAATGCCTTATCTGTATTATTTTACTATTTTCAGAACACATATATGCTATTCCATTTAATCCCTATAATATAGGAAAAAAAGGTACAATGGAGAAGAAATTTATAGAGTTTTATGGAGAGGAAATTTAAGCTCAGTGAAGAGATGGTGAAAGTGGGATTTGAACTTGGGTCTACCATTGTTCAGAACCTCTGATCTTCCACCATGTTGCACTGGATTAGGAGAGGATTTGGCTGAAGTTTTGGGTGGATCACTAGCCGCATTTAGACAACTATCAGATTTAACTGTATTCTCTGTACAAAGTGAGGATTACGTTTGCATTTTTATGCCCACTTGAAGAACAAATGAGTTGTCAGGTGATAAAAACATTGGGAATTCCTTTGTTATTTAGAACGAAGGTTGGCAAACTTTATTTTTAAAGAACTAGATAGTTTTGTGGACCGTTCGGTTTCTGCCACAATTACTCAGTTCTACAGCTGTAGCAACAAAGTAGCCACAGACAAATATAAATCAATGAGGAACACTATGTCACAATAATACTTTATTTATAAAACAGGCAGTAGCCTGGATTTGGCCTGGGAGCCGACCCCTGATTTAGAAAAAAGCCAGAGGAATACGGCTTTTTAGTGTTCATTTGTTTATGATTTGGAGCAAGGAACACTAACTTTGCTTTTCTCCCCATTTCTTTAATGTTCCTTTTGAGATATTTTGCTGTTGCATCTTAAATGTAAATAAATATTCTATCCTTTCTCTCCTAAATATTCACTTAAAGTTAGTGGAGTATATCTCAAATATTTTGTCATCTGTTTTTGATTTAGCACAATCCTTCTTTTATCCTTTGTATGTATACATTATAAAAGTTTAAGACAAGGTAACTTGTGTCTTTGCCCGACAATCACCTTTTACTTTTCTTCAAGACTACTTCTTGTCATTCTCTTCAGTTATTTCTTACTGGTTTTATCCTTTTGTTTTGGCATATTAAGGAATTCTCGATTGCTTATAATATATTTATGACTCTGTTTCTTGCCTGCACCCCAACCAAAAGAAATCTCTCTGCCCTCTGCTTGAGAAATTTCCATTGCCTCTATTTCCATTTCTATCCTATATGATTTCAGAATATTTCTCCTACATGTCTCCCTCCCAAACTTTTAGCTTCAGATCACTTTCTTTCACTGTTCATTCTGTTTCTCCTTTCTTGACCTCGTTCTCTGTTCTCCCAACCCACTAATCTTAGGAACACTACCCAGTTGGGGACCGCTCTTTCACTTGGATAGTTCCATTTAACCAGGACTCCTCCTCCCTCTGATACACTTCCTCCTTTTTAAAGGGCTGACAAACAGCCATCCTTTTCTAAGTCTGTAACTCAGGCTTAGGGTAGTAAGATAATGTGTAACAGTTGGGTTATGAAAAAAAGTAGGTGATTTCCAGTTCTGCCTCGACCTTGTATGTTTCTGAAGGATCCATAGGCAGTGATTGAATGCCTTTTCTGTGTCAAGTATCGTTCTTTTTAATTTGTTTGTGGGCTTTGCACACTCAGACTCCATTTGCTTTTGTTTACTGTTAACAGAAGCTGCAACATTCATGCAGAAATAATCATGGACTTGGCTGAAGGAACACAAGGAAGAAGAGAAAAGGGAAATAGAAAACCTCTCTGTCATTTGACTGCTCTGTCAGCATAAAAACTGCTAGGTTTCTTCTCACTAAAGAGCAGTTTTTAAGGATACTATAGAGGTTGTTTATTTTGAGTTAAATTTGTAGCTGATAATTCACCAAATCTTTTGGCTTAGCCTTCTGAGCGTGCAGATAGATATAGTGAAATAATAAGACATAAGATGGAAAATCTCTTCCGTTTGTCTTGGTGTTTGATAATGTATGCGACCTCTCTGGGTGGTTTAAGCGGTTTAGGTGCATTCTATGAAAAGAGAGCTTTTAATGACAAAACTAATGTGATTATCTGTGAGTGTGAGAGGGGTATTGAAAGCTTAGAGAAAGAAAATCTGTTAGAAAAGCTGAATGTATCTGCTTAATCCTTTCTCTAATGTGGATGGACCCTACTCTCTGAGAGGAGGTTGGTCTTTTTTTTTTTTTTAACCTATCTTCTTTCCTTCTTTTAAAACAAATTTCTTTGCCCCCTTTTCTTTCTTTTATTCAAATGCATATCCTTATAGGTAAGGGGACACATAAAGCTTTTAAACAAATCATTATCTTTACTTTCTCTAGTGTATGTGGGGTCAAAGGGCAGAATTTGAATATTTCGGTGCAGAGCTAATTAGTTTGGTACTAAGATTGGAACGTTCTATTTCTATACTCTTTAAAACCAGAATTATTAAAATGGATGCGTAATGCTCTTTTTAAGTTTTTTTCCTGAATGTTCACCTTTGTTCTAGGAAATAGAAAGTAAATTAAGTATTTCATATGTTGATTGTTGAGCCTCATATTAATTACTATTTTACAGTTTTCTTTTTTGTTGCATAGTAAAGTTGTATGATTTTTATATTGCCACAGAATCCCTTTTATTAAAATTGTTACCTAAGACAAATAAACTTAGAAAAATATAAAGATAATCTAAGAATAAAAAAATTTGCTTAAAAAATTAAGCAGGAGACTATAGGTATATTTAGGCACTGTTTGTGTTGTTATTTTTCTCTTCTACTACAACTTTGAAGTTGAATATGTGTAGTGTTGGTTTTTACAAATGGAGGCTCCAGACTGAGTCTTGCATTTGAATCCCAGCTCTGCTACTTATTGGCTGTATGACTTTGGTCAAGTTTCTTAACCCCTCTGTGCTTTAGTTTCCTCATCGGCAAAGTGGGGATATAGTATTTGTAATGCTTATTAGGGTTATTATGAGAATTTAATAGGACCCCGTGTATAGTAAACACTAAATTGATACTAGTTATATAATGCTAACAATAGCTATTATTGTTGTTATATAAAAAAGAGCGACAGTGTTATGCCAGGACTTCGTGGACAAAGTCTGGGTTCAGAACTTATATTCATAGTTTTAAGATTGTATATCTGTAGCCAGACCTCTCCGAGCTTGTTTTCTCCTCTGTGATTTGCAGATGGCCTTATGTTTTTCCCTGGCTCATTGTAGAGAAGGTACTTGACCTCAAGGAATATTCGTTAGTTGTACTAGCAGCCTCAGTCCCAGATGTCCTCATATCAGTGAATTTATGGCATAAGTAGAGAGGCTATACCTTATGTAGAAATTGTTTGGAAGAAGCTAATTTGATAGTGTCCACAAAATAAATAGAAAATATAGTACAGAGGCTACATGGGTGATGAGTATTCTGAATGGAAGTGGTTGGCAGGGACTCTTTCCCTGTTGTCTGAGTAAATCATAGCCCCTAAATAAACAATCAGTGGGCCAAGTGCTTGTACTCATCAATTGGCTAGTAACTGCAAATTATCAGGCTTAAGGTGAAGTGAGTATTAGATGAGGTTGAACCAAAGAAGCTGATATCGGACTGTGTTTGACTTATAAACATGGCAATTTCATGTGGTTCCAACTTAACATTTATATGAGTGTTTTGTGCATTCTGTGGATCTTTAATAAAAGTACATGATTATCTCCTTTTATTCTTTTTTTGTTGGTGTTTTATTTTGTTTTTGAAAGTTATTTATTTATTTATTTATTTATTTATTTATTTATTTATTTATTTTAGAAATGGGGAAGAGAGAGACAGAGAAAGAGTGGTTGTGTGAGCAGGTTTGGGGAGAGAAGCGAAGGGAGAGGGACAAGCAGACGCTGCGCTAAGTATGGAGCCCAGTGAGGGCTCGGTCCCACAACTCCAAGATCATGACCTGAGCTGAAATCAAGAGTCAGACACTTAACTGACTGAGCCACCCAGGCGCCCCATGATTATCTCCTTTTGAATAAGCATGGAAATAGTGCTGAGGTTTTGCTAGTATAACTTCAGTATTTTTTTTAAAGCTTCATTCATTGTTTACTACCATAATTGTTAAGAAAGTACATAGAGATATGTAGAGATTGTGTTCTTTATGCTAGAGGATGATGCCTGGACTCACAGAGGTTTTGGGGTTTTTTTGTTTTTTGTTTTTTGTTTTTGTTTTTTGTTTTTGTTTTTGTTTTTGTTTTTTTTTAAAGACTCTATCCATTTATTTGACAGAGATAGAGACAGCCAGCGAGAGAGGGAACACAAGCAGGGGAGTGGGAGAGGAAGAAGCAGGCTCATAGCAGAGGAGCCTGACGTGGGGCTCGATACCAGAATGCTGGGATCACTCCCTGAGCTGAAGGCAGACGTTTAACTGCTGTGCTACACAGGCGACCCATGGACTCACAGAGGTTTTGAACTAGAAAGGAACTTTAGGAGCACTAAAATAATAAAATTCCCTTAGCAAATTTGTGAATATTTTACAAAAAATTTTAAGTGATATTTTTTAGGCCTTCTATTATCTAGTGTACCAGTGGAATTATAAATTGGTACTTTCTTTCTGTAAGGCCGCTTGACAGGGTGTAGCAAAGGCCTTAAAAGTGTTTATTTCCTGGGGCACCTGGGTGGCTCAGTCGGTTAAGCGCCTGCCTTCAGCTTAGGTCATGATTCCAGGGTCCTGCTCAGCAGGGAGCCTGCTTCTCCCTCTGCCCCTCCCCACTGCTCCTGCTCTCTCTCTCTCTTATATAAATAAATAAATAAATAAATAAATAAATAAATAAATAATCTTTTAAAAAATGTTTATTTCCTTTGAGTCAATTATCTCAATAAAACAATTAAGGTTATAATGTAAAGCTTTAGCCCCAGGGTTATTTATATATATATTATAGCCTTTGTAGTGTGAAAGATTGGGAATGATACAAATGAGCAATTGTAGGATTGATTCAACTTTTCCTCAACTTCCCATCCTGGTCATTGTCCTTCTTAAAGTGTGGTGCTCGGAACTGGACCCAGTACTCCAAAGGAGCCCTGACCTCACAGAGGACAGTGGACCCAGGAGTGGCCTTAATCTGGACATGGAATTCTATGAGATGCCAAGTTTCTGACCATGATGTTCTCTCTGTGTAACTGGGGCTGCCGAAACCCAAGTATTGTCGGCTGGTGCCAGTCCCCAGCCATGCTTGTGTCTTTTAAGAAGTGACAGTAACTGCTGTTTACAGAGATGGCTATTCATGGGGACTCCTTTTCTTTGCCTGACAGAGGGCCAGTGTTCTAGCTCTGAGAGGGGATCTGATGCCAGCATGTGAGTCACACTTAACTTGCTACTGTTCTTTTCCAAAGTGTTAGGCTACTAGTTTGTTGTTGCTCATCAGCACTCCCTTTTCCTCCTTCCCAGCTTACATTGGTTACCCTGCCTCGTCTATGGAGCTATGCTTGAACTTAATGCTCTTCTATGCATTCCGTGGGTCCATTCCATAGTTTTATGCTGCATTTGCAAAGAGCTGAGTCCACTGTTAGTGTCCACAGTCAAGAAGGAATGCTGATCAACTGCTGGCAATAAGTAGTTCAACAAATTCTGTGACTGGTTCTTGATTTCCATATTTTCTTATTTCCGATTGGCATATTTCTTAGGAACATGTTCTGAGAAAAGTGCTATGCAAATGTTAGGCATTTTTTGACCTTCCATTAATAATTGAAAGTTGTCAGAATAGTAAAACACTGTTTTTTTTTCTTCAGCTTGCATTTTCTTATTCCTTTAGGGTTGATAGGATTGCTCAATTCTGTTTCTTTATGTACACCTTTTTAGGTGTATCTTATTCTTATTGACCTTGCTGTTACTTTTTTAAAATTTATTTTTAATTTTTTAATTTTTTTATTATGTTCAGTTAGCCAATATAGAGTACATCATTAGTTTTTGATGTAGTGTTCAGTGATTCATTAGTTGTGTATAACACCCAGTGCTCATCGCAACACGTGCCCTCCTTAATCGATGTTACTTTTTAAAGGTATATCCAAGTTATTTGGACATCTTAATTTCTGACTTTTCTTTCACTTGTTATTTCCAAAACTTCCTGGGAATAGTGCATGCTCTATCTCCCTTTTGGAAAGACACATTGCAGTTGAGCATGTTAAAGGCCCCGAGGAATCCTGCAGTCAAGTAAACTGTTCGTGTTTGCCAGTATAACATTTCTTAAAATTACTTGACTGTGAAAGCTTTTTAACATTTCACAAAAATGTTTTTGTGCTGAATGCATTTGGGGAGAGACATTGAATTTTCCCTGATTCATTTCTTCTGCCTTTTCGTGTTTCTTTTTTTTTATCAGAAAGGTGTTGCTGGAAACTGGTCCTAAGCAAAACTGTGATGAGAGACTGGGTTTGCTTTCTGCTGTTCACTTCCTTTCTCAGTGTCCTCCTTTCCTGAGTGGGAGCACATCCCCAGCCCAGGCCCTGTGGCTTCTGCTGCCCAGAGTCTCTCCCTGAAGTAGAGTAACTAGACTCTTTCTTTCTTGGCTCTTTCTTCTCTGGACATCTCTCTCTCTTTTAATCAGAACTTGCCTGCTGTAGGGGCGCCTGGGTGGCACAGCGGTTAAGCTTCTGCCTTCGGCCCAGGGCGTGATCCCGGCGTTATGGGATCGAGCCCCACATCAGGCTCCTCCACTATGAGCCTGCTTCTTCCTCTCCCACTCCCCCTGCTTGTGTTCCCTCTCTCGCTGGCTGTCTCGATCTCTGTCAAATAAATAAATTTAAAAAAAAATCTTAAAAAAAAAAAAAAAGAACTTACCTGCTGTATACATTTTTTCCATATGAAATGAGAAAGGGCCAAATCACTGACTTCATGTCAGGGTGTTAATAGAGGATGCAAGCTTAATGAATGTGTTTTCCTTGCCATTGTGGCTATTTGCAGTTTTACAAGAGAGGCTTTCTAAGCTGTGTAGCATGATGAATAAGATGTGTATTTCGTAACTAGAGAGATTTGGGGTTGTATCTAGATCTTAACATTTACTAGTTGAGTGACCTTGAATAAAGTGGTTTAACCTAAGATTCAGTTTCTCTGTGCAAAATAGTGGACGATAATATATCTGATAAGATTGTTTGAAGACTATATGATATAATGGTTGTAAACCCAGAACTCAGTAATTAGTAGTTATTGTTGTTTTTCCGCTGTGATTCCATTGCCTGTGATTTTCCCCCAACATTTTATTGTGTAAAATTTCAAATATGGAAACATTAAAATAATTGGACAGTGAACACCCATAAAAATACCACCTAAATTCTAGAAAAGTATTTTGCTGTATTTGATTTAGCATGTATTTATTTGCCTAGCCATCCTTCTATCCTTTATTCCATTTTATTTTTTAAATGCATGTCAAAGTAAATTGCAGATATCAATACACTTCTTTTTTTTTTTCACGTTTTCAGGTATTTATTTATTATTATGATATGTTAGTCAGCATACAGTGCATCATTAGTTTTTTGATGTAGTGTTCCATGATTCATTGTTTTGGTATAACACCCAGTGCTTCATGCAATATGTGCCCTCTTTAATACCCATCACCAAGCTAGCCCATCCTCCCATCCCCCTCCCCTCTAAAACCCTCCGTTTGTTTCCTGGAGTCCATAGTGTCTCGTGGTTCATTTCTCAGTACACTTCTCTTAAACACTTCACCTTTATCATCATTAACTAGAGTTCAGTATTTATGATTTTTTTATTTTATTTATTTATTTTTTAAAGATTTTATTTATTTGACAGAGACAGCCAGCGAGAGAGGGAACACAAGCAGGGGGAGTGGGAGAGGAAGAAGCTGGCTCCCAGCAGAAGAGTCTGATGTGGGGCTCGATCCCAGAACGCTGGGATCATGCCCTGAGCCGAAGGCAGACGCTTAACGGCTGTGCCACCCAGGCGCCCCTATGATTTTTTTAGATAAAATTTATATACAGTGAATTGCACAAATTGCAAGTGAACTGTTTGTTGTATAACCCAGACCTCTGTGAAGATGTGGAATATTTCCTTACCCCTGAAAGTTCCCCATACCCCTGTCTAGTCACTCGTGCCTTCACTCTTAACCTCAAGTATTGTCTATGATTTTTAATACTAGAATTTCAGGTGCTGATTATAGTCTAGTGATCGGAACATTTGGAAGATGGGTTGGTACTTGGTATGCTTCTTATCACACCATGGACGTTGGAGCTTCGTATAAGTTTTCCATAAGAAACATTATAAATTTTACAGTTTCATAAAAATGTATTTATTCATTCAGCTATCATTTAGTTGTCAGTTACTTTGCTAAGTGCTGAGTGAGAGGTTCTGGAATCAAATGAGTACAATGCAGTGCTATAGGGGCTGTGCCAGAAACAAGTACAGGGCATAAGTAGAAGCACAAAGCGAGTAATTTAGTTCTTTCCAACTTGAGGGCATAGCTAGTGATGGCCTTATAGAGGAGGTGATATTTGAGCTAAGTATCATAGAAAATGAATTGGTGTTTGCCAGACATTAATGGAGTAGGAGAGTGGGAAAAAGGTATTTCAGACAAAGAGGAGAGAAAGAGCCTGGTGTGGTGGAAACGGTTTTGCTAGACTGGAACAAACAATGCGGCCACAGTGGTAGATGTGGAGGACTTTGCATGCCATGCAAATAACTTTGGTTTATTTCTATAGCTAAGAGAGTAATTTAAATTTTATACTTGCAGAGTAATGATTTATTCATTTACGAACAAGATTATACTCAAGAGATAAAAATTGTCAAGCAGTGCTGTTAGATGTTTAAGATTGTTTTATAGGCAAATCAAAATCATACTTCTTTTTTTCATTAAAAATTATGATTTTATAAATATATTCTTATTCTTCTTCCTTTACGTCTCTTTAAAATGACAGGTAGTGTGCCAGTATTTGAAAAATCCCAGTGTATCTGATGCACAGCTTCTGCAGAATATTTTCCAAGCTCTGAATGTCTATTACAATTATTCAGGCCAGGCAAGCTGCCTGAATATATCAGAGACAACAACTAGCAGTCTGGGAACTCAGGGTTGGAGCTATCAGGTAAGTGTGTATCATTTCCTCAAGTGAAACTTACTTTTCACTGATATGGTTGTATTGTAACAGAGTTCACAAGATTTTGTCACTAACCTGGATCCAAATCGGGGCTCCATTATCTTACACTGTGAGACCATGGATAAGTTCGTTCGTTCGTTCGTTCGTTCGTTCGTTCCTTCCTTCCTTCCTTCCTTCCTTCTTTACTTCCTTATTTCCTTCCTTCTTTCCTTCCTGTGTTTAGTCATCACCAAAGATATTCTGGGTACTTACTGCATGTCCGACAACATTCTAGGCTGTGAAGATACAAAGGTAAATAGGACATGATCTCTCCTTCAAATATAGCTCAGTGAAAAAGATACTTATGTTACAATAGAGCTTGGTAAGTCCTATAAAGGAAGCATTTTATGGATACAGAAAAGAGGGGCAGTCTAACTTGACTCTCTCTGAGCCTCCATTCCTTCATGTGTATGAGACTATTAATAATACTTTCCCTCCTGAGTTGTTTTGATGATTAATTATGATAATAGATGTGAAGGAAAGCAGTTTACAAAGGAAGAATATATAGCCTTAACTTCTGTAACTTCTCAGCTGAGCCTTTCCAGGAATAATGAGAGGTGATATGACAGAGGTAAAGAGCACGTGCTCTGAAGCCAGACTGCCTGAGCTCAAACCCTAGCTTTGCTGCTACTAGCTGTATGACTTTGGATAATTTATTTAACTCTGTTCCTCATTTTCTTATTGGATTCTCTTTTGGTTTCCTTTTTTAGGCCTGCACAGAAATGGTCATGCCTTTTTGTACTAATGGTATTGATGACATGTTTGAACCTCACTTATGGAACTTGGGGGAATTTTCTGATGACTGTTTCAAACAGTGGGGTGTAAGACCAAGGCCTGCCTGGATCATTACTATGTATGGAGGCAAAAACATCAGTTCACACACGAACATCATTTTTAGGTGAGTTTTTACTGATGCAAAGAAAAACTTCGGTTGATGGAGATATTTGTAGAATAGCTGAGAAGATAGAACAAGAAAAATGCTGACAATAAACAATATAGAATGCAGTAGTGGTATCCGTCGTGTCTTTCTTGAAAGACAGAGGATGCTGCGTAAGAAATACGATTTTATACTCTATTACCAACATGCTTAAAGGATAATAGCAACAAAATTTTAATATTTTATAAAAAAATGCTAGCACAAAATGAAGCATCATCTGCTGCTCTCAATTTGCGTTGCTATTGTTGCTATTGTTAATTGTTAATAAAGGTTTTTTAATATTTATTTAATAAACACTTTTTAGGTGCCTACTCTGTTTTGTTTCAGGCACTATGTGAAGCGCCTTAAATAAATTGCCTTATTAAATCCTTACAACAGTTCCGTGAAGTAGCTGTTACAGTCCCCTTTATACTGAGGAGGAAAGTGAAGGTCACTGTGTTCAGTCAGTTGCCAAACCTCATCTAGCTTTGTTATAGTTACTAAGTGATAAAGCCAAATTTCAACCTTGGGCTGTCTGACTACAAAACCTGTGTTTTTCTTCTATGTTACACTGCTTCTTTAGAAGGGGTGTATTTGGTATTGGCTCATATCAGACTTAATTTGTGTAGACTGCTGTGTGTATCTGATTGTGACTTCAAAATTCCCATATTTTGGTTTGAACACAAGGCTGTCAGCTCTTAATATAACAACCAATTATTCAAAAAATTTCCCCAAATCTATATGGAAATAGTAGAGATAGTATATATACTTCTTAACCTAGAGCCATTGTTTAAACTGTAAACGTCATTCTTTTACAAGCTCTTTAAAATCAGAGTTAAATTTGGTCTTCTGGACATGGCCAACAGCTGAAGGATTGTTCTCTGGATTTAGGCTGGTGGCACTGCCCACTTTGCAAAAGAGCCTCCGTCTTATTAGATTCATGCTGTTTTGCTCATTCAACAGGGTACCTGCCCCAAATAAAAGGTGAAACACTTAAATGGAAAATTTAAAGATTCTTTCGTTTAATTTCTTTAAATTGTCTTTCTTGTTCTCAGTAGGAGTCTTCAAAACTACTCTTTAGCTCAACCTTATAAAGTGATGGTTGAGCAAATAAATCTAAATATAGATTATTTAAGTAAACTGTGCCAAAGTAGGGTGTGTGAAATCAGGAAAACATGAAGGGACCTAAAGGACTGTAAAAGGCTTAAACACAACTTTGGGTGTCCGAGTTCATTTTTGTTCCTCAGAAGAGGAAGTACTTTGTCAATTTCTTGTTTTCCTTTGGTAATTTATCTCCACATAGTATTTAAATTAAACTTTTAACTCCATATTAAGGTGAGACTTTCTAACAGAACTGTGCAAAGGTCAAATGAGCTGTTTTAAATACAATTACTTAAGCTCTTGGATCCCCAGTCTTCTTTTCTGTAAAATGCTAATAATAATAATACCGCTCACCGCACAGTGTTGTGTGATACCTAAGAGTTAACCCAAGGAAGTATTTGGTCCAGATTTGACAAATATGTATGCTCAAAAAATATTTGTTGAATGAGTAAATGGAAATACACTCTCTGCCTTGTGCTTATGTCCTAGCCACAGGGAACTGTTTGTCTTTGCATGTCCTTTCCCTTCCTTTTTTTCCTTCTTTTCTTAAGACTCAGGCATCCTCCAAGAAACCTTCCCTAATCCCAGGGAGTTTAGATTTCCCCCAACACCTTAGCTTCGCTGGGCCTTTGAATATCACTTACCACTCTGTGTGGAAATTATCTATTTGTGTTTCTTTCTGCCCCATGAATTTGTAAACTTCTCAATGCAGAGACTTTGTCTTAATCGTATCTGTGCCTTTAACGCTTACTCCTGTGACTCGCACATATTGGATGCCCAAGAAATGTGTGTGTTGATAAAAACAAGGAACAAAATACAAAGCTTAGAAAGTCTTCAGAGGCATATGAAAGTTTAAAGGCAGGACTATGTGAAGATACTGGTTTATCTTTTTGCAATGGCAAGTCTACTTTTAAAAAGAAATATTTATGCTGCTAGGTGTGAGATATCCAATGTAAAAATTTTAAAGTTATTAAAAAATCAAAATTTTCCTGCTTTTCTGAAGAAAACACATTGCTAAAGTAAAGAAACAGCTTTAGGTGTCTCTGTTCTGGCTACTTAGTGGCTACTAGCTAGAAAAAGGTTTTGGTTGATGAGTAAGAAAATGTCTGAGGAACCAGGTGGAAAGTATCTTTACGTCCATGCCTCTCTCCTTAGGTTATCTCACACAAATCCACTTGTGACTGCTTTTCTGAATGGAAAGTTCAGTCTATTTATCAGATAAGAGGTTTGTCAGTTAAATTAAAAGGTTGGGTTTTGAAGTCAGGGAGACCAAGTTAGCTGGAAAGCCTAAGGCAAATTGCCAATTTGTGTAAGTCAGAAATAATGACTACGAAACAGGGTTACTTTCATGAGTAAATAGATTATCATGGAAGTAAGCACCATGAGGGCAGAGATTTTGTTTGCTCACTGTTGAATGCATTGTACATACTCAGTAAACATTTGTTGAATGAATGAGGACTTAATAAATAGTAGCCATTAATCGTTCTATTTCAGTAATTTTTTTTATTCCACAATTGTTTTGTTAGAAGGATTTATTTTTCCCCCAACTCCAACTGGTAAGAAATTATCTTACCAATGGTCATGGTTAGTT
This sequence comes from Ailuropoda melanoleuca, assembly GCF_002007445.2. Classification (NCBI taxonomy): domain Eukaryota; kingdom Metazoa; phylum Chordata; class Mammalia; order Carnivora; family Ursidae; genus Ailuropoda; species Ailuropoda melanoleuca. The sequence continues at coordinate 46,720,175 of NC_048225.1, forward strand.
ATTTAAATATAAATCCAAAAGGAAGTCCCTGAGGAGCTGGTTAGTTTAATATCGTTTCTCAGGCAAATTAATTGTTGCCAGTGATTAGAAGCTTGCTGTTGGGAATTTTATCCAGGCATCTAGACTCTCTCATGAAAGCCAGTATTTTTTTTTTTTTTTTTTTTTTTTTTTTGGTAAATGTCCCAGTGGCTGGTTTAGCTTTCACGTGTCCAGGACCAAGAAATTCAAGTCCATGTGCATCTTAGGTCTCTCGGCAACTCCAAACAGTGTTGCTAAGCCGCTGGGCTGATTCAGATGACCTTTTAAATCAAATGCAGTTTGCTTATTATGTGGCTGTTGGGATGGCTTTTTGTTTTGCAAATAATGGAGAGTTTCCTATCTGGGTTGGTCCTGTCAAATTGGAATAATGATAAAGGCTATTTGTTCACTTAAGAGAATCTAACCCCTTGTGTAGTTTACTTTAAGAATTTATCGGGTAGTTGAAAACTAAGGCTGCTGTTTTGCATGTGAGTTATCCTTTTTGTTTTTAACAAAATCAAAAATCTACATTTTTGAAGTTGTTTTTTTTCCCCAAGAACGATATTATTAAGGTGCATTTGAATTAATTTTGTTTCTAAAGAGAGGTGTGGTGAGACTAGAACAGGGACTTTTTTTTTTAAGGATTTATTTGAGAGAGATGCAGGGTGAGCGTATGAGTTGGGGGAAGGGCAGAGGGAGAGAATCTTCAAGCATACCACCTTCTGAGCACGGAGCCCATGGTGGGCTGGATCCCATGACCCCTGAGATCATGACCTGAGCTGAAACCAAGAGTAGGACGCTAAACCGACTGAGCCACACAGGTGCCCCTAGAACAGGGAGTTTAAAATTATATTTCCCATCCAAGAACTAACCAAGCCCAGCCCTGCTTAGCTTCTGAGATCAGACGAGGGTGATCTGGTCGTAGACTAAAATTGTATTTCAAATATACAAACACACACATATGTATAATGTACCTAAGTGCTTATTTTCTCATTTAGTTTGTACATTTACCTGGAAAAAGTTGATCACATTACTTTTCTGGCCAAATTTTTGTGAGACATGCTTTCACATCCTTTTTTATGATTCATTTACCTCTCAGAAGTATTAACACTTCTCATGCTTACGGAATATGATCATAATAATTATAATAATACTGCACATTTGTGTATTATTTTATAGTTTATACCTTACTGTCACATTATTATTTAATTTGAACCTCACAGTATCTCTGTGAGGGAGGGGCATTATCTTTTCTTTAAAAAAAATTTTTGGGGGGTTGCCTAGGTGGCTCAGTCAGTTAAGCTGTCTGACTCTTGGTTTCGACTCAGGTCATGATCTCATGGGTCAAGGGATTGAGCCCTGTCAGAGGCTCCAGGCTGAGGGGTTAGTCAGTGGAGATTCTCTTTCTCCCTCTGGCCCTCCCTGCTGCTTTCTCTCTCTCTCTCTCTCTCTCTCTTTCTCTCTCTATCTCTAAAATTTAAAAAAATCTTTAAAAAAAATATATATTTTTTTTGGTAATACATGTGGGAATTAAGGTTCACAGAGGTTTGATGACTTACCCAAGATCATGGGCTGGTAAGGGTATAAAACTTAGATCTTCTTAATTTGTTGTTCTTGCCACTACTATACACAGGTGAAGTTCTGTCTCTCTATATTTATATTAATCACTTATATTAACTCTGGTTTCCCTTGTAAAAAGTACTGAAGTGATTTCATATTCCTGAACTTGCATACATATATTTATAGATCCCTTTGTAGGACATATAGTACAAGGCCACAGACAACTAGACACTTATATTTGTTTTTCATTCATTCAATAAATATTTGGCTCCTACCATGTGCCAAGCCTGGTTCTAGGCACTGTGGATAGAGTAATAAACAAAAGAGACAAAATCCCTGCCCTCATGGAGTTCTGGTTGGAGAGATAGGTAAAGATTGTACCTATAAATAAGATAGAAGGAGCTAAGTGCTAAGTAGGAAAAATAAACCAGGGGAGAGGCTGTGAAATGTCGGGAGGAGGAAAAATGTTTGCAATTTTATTTTATTTTATTTTATTTCTTTTTATTTACTTAAATAATTTCTACAGTGAATGTGGGGCTTGAAACCATGGCCCTGAGATCAAGCGTCATATGCTTTTCCAACTAAGCCAGCCAGGCACCCCAAGGTTTGCAATTTTAGATGAGAGTTACCAAGGAACACCTCACCAAAGGGGAACTTTTGAAAAATGATCTAGTGGAAGAAGGTAGCTATGGGGTTGGTGGAGTAAGAACACTCTAAACCGAGGAGTAAGCAAGGGCAAAGGCCTTGAGAGGTACATGTCTTATCATGTTCTCTTCCAGGTATAGTAAGGAGGTCAGTGTGGCTGGAGTGGAACTAATGAGGGAGAGAGTAGCAGGAGAGAAAATCTGAAGCTACAGAGGGCCCAGATCATGTAGAGACTTGTAGATCCTAGTAAAGACTTTGGTTTTTGGTCTGAATGAAATGGGAAAACTCAGTGTTTTGAGCAAAGAAGTGACATAATCTAATTCAGGTTTTAACCAGATCGAATTGGCTGCTCTAAGCAGGGAGATAAGAGTAAAAGCTGGAGGGTCAGTTAAAACATTATTTAGGCTAGAGATCATGGTGATTTGGGTCAGTGGCAGTGGAGGTGGTGAGAAGTGTTGAAATTCTGGATATATTTTTGAAGATATAACTGACAGGAATTGTTGACCGATTGGAAGTGAAAGAAAGAGAAGGTTAAAGAGCGACATCAAACTTTTTGGCCTAACTGACTAGAAGGATAGGGTTGCCTTTAACAAAGATTGGGAAGATAGTGAGAGGGCTGGTTGGGAGCTGGGGAGTATTAAGAGCTTGTTTTGGACCTGGTAGATCTGAGATGTCTAATTAGATTTCCATGTAACAACGTCAAGTAGGCAGTTGAATTTTGCCTTTGAAGTTTAGGGGAAAGGTCCTCATTAAAGGCATTATTTGATAGTAGTCTGTGTATAGATTGTACTTAAAGATGAGACTTTTAAAAGTGATTATGTAGATTATGGGAACCATTTCGTATATCCAATAATGTGACCCTAAAGATTTATTATTTCAGGCTTTGTAACAATATCAGCAAAATGGAATGTACATGAAACAAATGTCAGAATGCACATAAAAATGTTCTGTAAGTGAAGTCAAGTGATAATGTAGATAAAGATATACCAAGAGGTGCAGTATCAGGGGAAAGTGATCTAATAGTTGCCAGATTCTTAAATCTAGGTATTTCAGTCTTTATTTCATTTTGAGGAATCTAAACTTCCATGAGGTTAGGAAGCTGAGAAGCAGACCTGGAACTGGAACCCAGGTGTGTCTAATCCCAAAACTCATGCACTTCTTACTCTGCACCACACAAGTCAAGAGGGTATGTGCTGTTCATTTCCAACCCATGTCCATGAAATGCAATGTAGTACAAGATTGAGCATTGGACTGGGTTACAAGACCTGAGTTTGTATCTCAGATTTGCCATTTCTAGCTGAATGATTTGGGCAAGTCATTTAATTTCTCTGGATACTAGTTTTCTCATCTATAAAAGAGTTGTAATTAAACCAATCTCACAGAGTTGTTGTAACAAATGTGAAAGGCTTTGTAAACTCTAAACCACTTTATGCAGGTGTGGAGTTAATAATGCTAGGGAGCAATTTGATTTACAATAGCATCAAGAATAAAATACTTAGGAATAAGTTTAACAAAAGAAGTATAAGACTTATACACTGAAAACTACAAAACATTGTTGGAAGAAATTAAAGATCTAAATAAAGGAAAGGCATCTCATGTTCTTGTGGAAGAGGAAATATTGGTAAGGTGTTAATTTTCCACAAATTGATCTACAAATTCAGTGTAATCTCTATGAAAATCTCAGCTGTTTTTTTTTTCACATAAATTGACAGCTGATTTTAAAATTCATATAAAAATATAGTGGACCCAGAATAGCCAAAACAATCTTTAAAAGGAAGAACAAATTTGAAGAATAACTCATACTTCGTTATTTCAAACTTATTATAAAGCTACCATAATCAATACATTATTATACTGTCATAAAGAAAGACGTGCAGATCTTTCGAAGAGAATTGATAATCAGGAAATCAACCCTTGTTATGTGTATGGTCAATTGATTTTTCGACAAGGGCCAAAACAATTTATTGGGGAAAGAATAGTTTTTTTCAAGAAATGATGCTGGGAGAAAGGATATTCACAAGCCAAAGAAAGAAGTTGGGTACCTATTTCATAGCCATACAAAAAAATTAACTCAAAATGGATCAAATAATTTTAATTGATAACTCAATTTAAAAACAGTCAAGGATCCGAATAGATATTTTTTCAAAGAAGATATACACCTGGCCATTCAGCACATGAAAAAAATCCTCAATACCGTAAGTCATTTGGAAAATTCAAATCAAAACCACAGTGAGATTCCATTTCACACCTATGTAGGATGGCTATAACCAAAAAGATAATAAGTAATGGCAAGGATATAGAGAAATTGAAACCCTTATATTAATGGAGGATAGTTGGAAGAAAGGCAGGGAGGGTAGAGGGGGGGCCGTTTAAGAGGAAACTAGCCTTGATTCAGGATGCTCAGGTGGTTGCATGGCTGAGCGTTCTAAGGTGCTGGATTAAGGCTCCAGTCTCTTTGGGGACGTGGGTTCGAATGTGGCCGCTGCCAAAACATTTTTGGGGGCATCTGGGTAGCTCAGTCAGTTAAGCGTCTACCTTTGGCTCAGGTCATGATCTCAGGGTTCTGGGATCAGAGCCCCACGTTGGGCTCCCTACTCAGTGGGGAGCCTGCTTTTCCCTGTCCCTGTGTCCCCAGCCCCACTCAGACTCTATCTCTTGTTCTCAAATTAAAAACAAAACAAAACAAAACGAGGAAACTACCTTTAAAAGAAAAAGACCCCATCCTGTTATTCTAGGCTTTACTCAGTGCCCCAGCTTTAAGTCTTCCTACTGGGAGGACTTAGAACTTGTATACGGCAGAAAAGAAGGAAATGGCCTTCGGGTCCTAACCTGGCCCCAGGTACAGCTCAACAGCCTGTGGGGTATTTAAGCAAAGAGCTTGATCTGGTAGCCTGTGGCTGGCCAGCATTCCTTAGGGCAGTGGCAGCTGCAGCCCTCTTGGTCCCCGAGTCTTCGAAACACCACTCTGGAAGGAGCCCTCCACCCTTCCCCACGTGAACAACTACCTAATAGGTAGATGAGTGCATGGACAAAAACCTAATTGGGTGACAGATGCATGGAGGGTTAATCAGATTAAAACAACCTGCCAGAAATCTCATAAAAATGCCTGGACTTACAAACTCTGAGGGCAACCCTCTCAGGTGCCCTCCCTCTTTGGGAGCTTTGTACTATTAATAAACTTTGCTTTGCTGCCCACAGCTGTTCATCTGGTCTACCTCTTCATTCTTTGAAGTGGTGTGACCAAGAGCCACGGGTACTAAAGGAAAAGAAATCCTTAAACAATATTTTGCTAGTGGGATTGTAAAATAGTGTAGCCACTTTGGGAACAGTTTGACAGTGCATTAAAAGGTTAAGTCACCATATATCCCAGAAATTCCATTCTTAGGTATATATCCAAGAGAAATGAAAGCTTACACCCATGCAAAAACTCGTATGGAGATGTTCATGGGAGCAATGTTGTTTGTAATAGTCAAAAAGTGGAAACAATACAAATGTGCATCTGATGAGTGGATAAATAAAATGTGATATATCCATACAATGGAATATTATTTGGCAATAAAAAAGAATAATGTACTGACACATGCTACAACATAAATGAAACTTGAAAACATCATGCCAAAGTGAAATAAGTTGATCACGAAAGACTACATGTTGTATAATTCCATTTATATGAAATGTAAATGTAAAGGCAAATTTATAGGGGTAGAAAGTTGATTAGTTGTTTTCTGGGGCTGAGAGCGAGGAGGTATGGGGGAGGGGAATAGGGATTGACTGCCGTGAGTATGGGTTTCGTTTTGAGGTGATGAAATTTTTTAAAATTGATTGTGGTGATGGTTGTAAACTCTGAACATATTAAAAACCATTGAATTGTACATTTTACTTGGGTGATTTTTGTGATAGGGGAATTATATCTCAGCAAAGCTGTTAGCAATATTGTTAAGAATGCTACCAGTGGAGTATTGGGTTTTTACTCAGCTAAACTAAATAGCCAGTTTTAATTACTGATCTGTTTACATCATTCTGAAATGTTGTGTGAACCAGCCAAGACTAATAAAATACCATTTCTTTAACTTAAAAGCTAATATAAACTGAAGATCTTTGAGTAATGCCCAAAGTTCCTGATTCCAGATCCAGGGGAATTTTTTCAGTTCTACCATCCTATTTCCCACAGTACTGTACTAAGAGGAAAGTATTATTTAAAAAGAAAAAAAGAGGTGCCTGGGTGGCTCAGTTGGTTAAGCATCTGCTTGTAGGCTCAGGTCATGATCCCAGGGTCCTGGGATTGAGCCCCAAGTCAGGCTCCCTGCTCAGCATTGAGCCTGCTTCTCTGTCTTCCTCTGCTCCTCTCTCCTGTTCACTCTCTCTCCTGCTCTCTCTCTCTCATAAATAAATAAAATCTTTAAAAAAAAATGAAAAGGAAAAAAAAGCAGTTTTTCATTTGTTTGTTTGTTTTTACATCTGAGATAGGTAGCATTTTTAAATATGGGAGTTTTTTTTTTTTAATCACTCTGTTAGTTGGGTCCTAGAAACGAAGGAAACCAGTATTAATTGAAGGACTCCTCTGTGCCTGACACTTGTGCTTATTCAGTATATCCACACCTACCATCTGTTTTAACCTTTATAACAACCTTCTGATGTCGGACTTATTATCTCTGTTTTACAGATGAGGAAACTGAGTCAGGTAGCTTGTGTGTCATCTGGCTTTTGAGGGATGAAGCTGGGATTGAAATTCAGCCTTTTGAATTCCGAGTCCTAGTATAATCTGGGTTGATTCATGGAGAACCACCTTCTCTAATTCTGTTTCTTGCATCTGCTTGCAGAAATATTACAAAACTCCAGCATGAAGCAGCTTTTTATATGACAGATTAGATTCTCAGATCAAATCCCCCAGGTTATGAACTTGTAATTTTAGATGTTATGCATATAATAGATTTCTCCTATCTTATCTGGGTATAGTTATGAAAAACTAACAATCTTATTTTTTCTTCTTTCCCTCACTTAGCAATGGTGAACTAGACCCCTGGTCAGGAGGTGGAGTAACCAAGGATATCACAGACACCTTGGTTGCAATCACCATCCCAGAAGGGGCCCATCATCTAGATCTCCGAGCCAGAAATGCCTTTGATCCCACGACCGTGCTATTAGCCCGCTCCTTGGAAGTTAGACACATGAAGCAGTGGATCAGAGATTTCTATGCCAGTCTGAGAAAGAAGCACTGAGCAATTTTGATCATTTTCAGTTTCTTTTATGTTCATTCTACCCATGTTCCCATTCATTTTGGTTTTCTACATGTAATTACTTTTCCTTGTTTGTCATTAGATTTGGTGGGGCGAAGGTTGAGATAGAAGAGAGGGTGATGGTGGGGACAGCAGCCATCCCATCCCGGGTCCTCGCCATCTTCACGCCACCTCCAGGAAGAATCTCTTTGTGACAGCTTTCCTACACCATCAGTGGCCCTCATAACTGGAGCAGAGTTCCTGACTGCCTTTCTCAAGAGGGAGAGTCACTTCCTTTGTTTCTCTGCAAGCAGGGCTTTCTTTTGGTTTTGAGGTTAAAGTCTCTTTGGTCCATTTGTCACTCCCCATGCCTCCCCCCGAAAAAAAGAAAAGCAGAAAATAGATAAAAATGATGTAATTGCAGCTGGTAGGAAGGATGTCCGATGCCAATCCAGGAAATGGAAGCCATTTCTTTTGTACTTGATTTAATGACTTTGAACTGTGCTGTAAATAAAGAATAAGGCTGGACCTTATACCTGTGTGTTGCTTCTGAAGCTCACTCCAGCTGTTGGGAATGCTGTGCGCACTGGGCTTGGCTGCTTTTGGAAAGTCCTTTAATTTTCTCTCTTCTATTTGGCAGCTTTTCTCCGTTCTGGGATATTTGCCACTGTGGTACTGCCAGTGAGAAATCTGGCCTTTTTCTGCTCCATTTCTCTTTGTTCCTAAGGTCAGTTTTGTGGTAATTCGGTTACATTTTGCCAGTTTAGGAGAATGACTCTGTTTGCTTTTGCTTTTACATCCGAGCAAGCTTTTATATACTGCAGTCACTGACAATACTTCAGTGAGAAGCCTTTAAAAATTGATGAATCAACTATTTAGAAGATAGAATGTAGTTATATTCAGCATTTTGTTTTTTAAATTTTATTTTCTGGTGGTTGTTACTGCTGTCATTAAAGTCAGAAGTGTCAGGGTGCTAAGAGGCAGGTGCACGAGAACTTTTCTGTATGGCTTCCAAAAGACAAGCTGATTAATTCATGCAGGCAGCATATTTGACATTAATAAATGGCCGAGCCATTCCTATTTCCAAGGGGTTGGCTTCTTTCAAGCAGTTCTTACACTGAGACCTTTCTTCAGAAGAGCTTTTCTAGGATAACAAATAGGGTTGGATCAAAACCTTTCAGGGACACAGAGAGAGACTAACAGTTTCTACTCTGTTGAAAGATTTCTTCCCCCTTGTTGCTTTTTATTTTCTCTCAGTAATTTTTTTTTTCTTCACCCTGCCTTGGGAACATTTTCTACTTTTCAAAAACTGTACCTTGAGCTCAGTCATTTCTAAAGCACTTATTTTTTTAAATTGCAGATATAGAGTGCATTCTTGGGTGGGAAACTGAAATATTTCCCTTACTTTCCTGGCATCTGGGAGATACAGAAAAAATCTTTGTCTGGTTTCGGAAGCCTTCAGTTCTCATTGTAATGAGTTGTCCATCAAAGCATTTGGTCGCTATTTTAGTTTCAGCATCAGAGAAAAGTCTGCTGAAGTGAGAATTTAAGGGTCGAAACAATACTAGTTTTTATTCTGTACCACCTAAGAAGTTATGTAATGCAGGGTTTAAGGGCTTAATAGAGGGGATGCTTACTATTTATTTTAGGTGCTATTGACTTTGTGATATTTTCCTTGAAACCTTCTACTTGTTTAGGATCTTTAAAATATTTTGCCATTTGATTTAATATTGGTTGTTTGGATGAGTTACATTTTTGTGAAGAGACATATTGCCAAAAATTGCTATATTTTTATGCAAGTATGATTTGGTCTTATGTACATGTTTTTCAATGTATGTTTCATTACAGACAGCAACCTTAAGTTAGCCTAATTATGATATGCTAGAATTTAATTTTAAATTGAAAAAGAATTGGAACATGAAATAAACTTTATTTAAAGCATTTCTCTCATTAATAAATGATGCTTTTGAAAGACAAGGAAAGAGAGACCTAAAGAATTGGGGTGTTTTTATTTCTATTTTTGTTACTTTAACTACCTGGAGTCAATAGATGTAACTAAAGAAATAGGAATTTTTCTTAAGGGATCTGTAAGATCAAGAGATTACCCAGAGGAATCAACGTCTAGTCTAGCATATTAGAAGGTGAGGGCACCTCAGCTATCATCCAGTCCAGACTCATCATTTGTAGGTGATGGCATTGTGGCCCAGAGAGACAGGACTTGTCACAGCTCATTTCTGGTAGAACCAGAACTTGAATCCAGGTTTTGTTTTGTTTTGCTGTTGTTTTTTAAATTGATATAATGAAATGTCTGTTTGGATAAGCAACAAAACCTCACCAAACCAGCTTAAGCAAAAGAGGGAATTTATTGAAACTATGCAGGAATAGCTCCAGGATTTGAATAAAACTAGGAATTATGAGGGAGTGGAACCAGGGTCTAGAAAGTCATGAAAAGTCAAGACTGCTACTTTCTGATTCATCTCACTTTCAACAGAAGTCACCAGCCTGTGGGTGAGATTTGTTACTCAAATTTTTATAATTTGGCCAGCAGTATAAAATGTATATGAGCATCACAGTTACCCAAAGGGCTTGTTAAAACATTGATTGCTGAGCCTCACCCCGGAGTTTGTAGTATGTTGTGGGGGTGGACCCTGGGAAGTTGCCTTTCTTATAAGTTCCTAGGTGATACTGGGGGATCATACTTTAAGAACCACCAGTTGAAAGAATTCTGAATTTGAATATCTTGAGACAGGAAATGCTCCATCAATTCACCTCACCGCTGTTATCCTGCCTGATTCCATCTGAGTGTGGGATCCTTGCCTTAAGCGTCTCTTCCCATGGTTGCTTCATTCTTTTCTGCAGACCATCTTCTCTGCTGGTACAAGGCCCATGATGACTTCCCAGCATGGTGTCCTCAGGCCCCTGTGGCTGCACCACCTCACAAGCCTACAACTCTTAGGTGTTTAGGGAGGGATGGGGTTATAAAGCTACGGCTTCAGAGATACACTGTTTAGGACGGAGAGGAAGCAGTTCAGGCAAATATATATATATATTTATTTATCTCACAGTGCTTTCCAGAACATAAGTATCCAACAAAATGCCAATACTTACATAGTAAAAAGATCCACAGTTAAGCTAGTTTGGAAAATGATGGTTTGAACAAAGTTAAATACTTGTTCTTTTTTGTTTTTAGTCTATAAATATGCATTGTGACTCTCCAAAATGGTAATGGAGAATGAAGATTTTCCTGTTCTCAGAGAGCATCTACAAGGCATAAGACATTCTGGGACCTGGAGAAAACAATGGTGAAAAAGCAAACGCAGTATCTGTTCTAATAAGGTTTATGTTCTAGTGGTAGAAAGACATGAAATATCAAGTTATACAACGAGTTGATATAAGTGCCCTGAAGAGTGGGGGTTATTAGCAGGGAATCTGATCTAGTCTGAAGGAAGAAGAGAATGCTATTTAGAGATGTGATGTTTTAGCTGTGATCTAAGCGTGAATGGAAGCTATATTGGAAGAGGAGTGGCGAAAATGGCATGTGCGAAAGCCCAGAGTGTAGCATATTCCAGGACCTGAAAGAAGGCCACTGTTGTAGGATAGCAGCCCACAGGGAAAGTGACATAAGATGAATCTGCATATTTGGGCAGGGAGAAAGCTCATTCAAGTAGACCATGATTAGGAGTCATTAAAAGGAATGAGAAATCAATGATGATCCTAGGTTGGGAGTGACATGAACACATTTTCATTTAAAAAGGTCATGCTGGAATATGCATTGTGCGGGGCAAGCATGTGATGTGGAGACCACATCATTTTTGCATTTGTCCAAGTTAGAAAAGAGGGTAGCTTTGACTAGGGTGGTAGAGGTGGCAATGAGAAGTAAATGAATTTGGGAGAGATTTAGTAAGGAATGTCAATGGGATTTGGTGATGTGTTCTCTGAGATATGAGTTGGGCAGGTGTCAAGGATGATTTTTGTCTTACGCACTTGGATAGATGTAGTGCTGTACATTGGCAAAAAGCACCAGAGGGTAGAAGGTGACCAGGTTTGGCAGGAAGATTACGGGTTCAGTTCAGTTTTGTCAGGCTGAGTTTTATGCAATTTGAAATAACCACATTTAGAGTTAGCTGTCAAGTAGGGCTGTTGGATGTAAAGATCTGGAATCCAGTCTGGGCTGGAAATCCTTGGTGAATAGATGGTAATCGAAGCATGGGATGTTCAAGGAACTAGTGTTCAGGAAACTTCAGGAGCCACTACTGTATTGTACCTACCATGATACATTAATTAAGCCCTAAACATATGTACATATGGCACCACTTAGCCAACCTACCACTTGTGCTGTGGCACAAACATGGCTTAAATTGAGATCTACCTCTCTGCACTCAGTTCCCATTCTTACTTGTCACCTATTACTTTCCTTATGCTCTACCATTCAGTCACTCCAAATTTCCTCTGAAATTCCTTTCCTAGCATTACCTTCCAATATGTTTTCACTGACAAACTTGTGTGCATGTTTCAAAGCCCAGGTCAACTTGATTACTTCCACTGTGAAGTCTTTCTCAGTTTTCCTAAAGGGAATGAATGGTTTCCTTCTTTATGCTCTCAAAGAACAAAGTTAATACTTAGTATTTCAGTGACAATGTAAGCTCCACCAAGGTAAGGATTGTCTATTTTATTCATCTTTGCAACTCTAGTACCTTAAAGGGTGCCCAACTACCTCTAATTTAGTATACATATCCCAAATTGTGATACTTTGCTAAATGTTCTCACCCTCTTTTTAGGAAGACCAAACTCTTTGAGAGCAGGAACTGTGACTTATTTTTTCTAGTAATCAGCATCTAGGATGGGGTCTGGCAGCCAGGTCTCAGTAGGCCCTCTGTAAATTTATATGAGTAGATACATTTCAGTGTGGAAAGGCCAAGCTTTCTAATGGTCTCTGTAGCCCAGCACCTTTCACAGCTCTGATGTGCCCATGTGATCTCCTGTCCGAGGCTTTCCTAGATTTTGGGAAGGGGATGTCTTAGTACTCAATACTGCTAGAACTCGGACTTCCTGATTTACTCTCTCTTCAACCACATTCTGGGACCTGGAGAAAACCAGGAGTATGCTCCTGGCTCCCTTTTCCATTCTGTGAACCTGGCACCCTTTGTCAAGGGGGCTGAATGTAACTCTGTCTTGAGGTTAGGTGGGAACTAGTCCATTAGAAACAGAGATGTGCAAATGGATAGATATATCTGAAGCCATTTTTCAGTTCAAAGGGTCAAAGAAGGGGCTGGTTCCAATAGATTTTGTTACTTACTAATGAAGATGGGAGGATGGAAGCTTCCAGTTGCAGAGTGTAAACTCAGTCTTGGATCATTTAGTTCTACATGTATGTTTAACGTGGCTGACACCTTTAATAGGAAGCTCAGGCCTGGAGTGTAGAAGTTACCTGCCCAAGGTCATATAGCTAACATGTTTATTTAATATTAATTTTTAAATTTTTGTCACATCTGGTTCTAAAGGTGCCCTAAAGATATACATTAAACACACCAAGAGTGGGACAGAAGAGATTTAAAAGGGATAGAGATGTAAAGTGGATCTAGGAATGTAAATCATAAAGCAGCATTTATCAAATAGGTTCCACAGAATGCTATAAGGCCAGATGTTAGTGGGTATTTCATCAAGAAGGTATACATGATGAAAATGTTTGAACATGGTTGAAGTAAATTTAAACAGATGATCTTTACTACAGAATCTCTCAAGCTTTGATACACCATGTGCATTGTGAAGAATGCAACATTTTCCAAACTTATTTGATCCAGAACCCCTTTTTCGACAACATTTGAGGAACTAGTGCTTTGCCAACCACTCACTGAGAAATACTGCCATGGAATTCTATATATTTTTTAAAGACGGGGCCAAGAAAATTTGGCTAAGTTTTCTAGCAGCCATCTGCAAAGAAGAAGACAAAATCAGTTAAGCGGTTCACACTCTGCATAAAAATAAACCAGACCAATCAATCTGGAGAAGCCCAGGCAGGAATTTCCTGATGGAGCCTCAGAGGGGAAAAATGTGATGAGATCTTTGTCTTTATACATATTGCTAAATTTCATTGTTTTCGTCCATACACAATCCTTTAGTGTAGAGGAAAGTCTTTTTTTTTTTTTTTTAAGATTTTATTTATTTGTCAGAGAGAGAGAGAGTACAAGCAGGGGGAGGGGCAGAGCCAGAGGGAGAAGCAGGCTCCCCGCTGAGCAGAGAGCCCTGCATGGGCTCAATCCCAAGACCCTGGGATCATGACCTGAGCTAAAGGCAGACCTTAACTGACTGAGCCACCCAGCTGCCCCTGGAGGAAGTCTTAACACCGTAATACAATAATTCTATAATGAGCTAATGACATACACTCCTGGAATATCTATTTTTTGCTGATTTGGCTTAATCTAGAAATAGATGCTGCAGTGTTTGGAGGAACACTCTCAGCCCAAATTTTGCCAGATAGATATTTCTTGGCCAGTTTCTAATGCCTTAGTAGACAGTTGAAGAAGGTGAAGGAATGATGTTTTATAACACAAATGAAGTATTTTGAAAAAAACAAGTTCTGACACCTGAATATACTGCTAACTTACTGTGGGACCAACGGTAGCTCACCAGCCATGTGGAGGCAGAGCTGAGACAAGGAATTAGATGCTTCTTCCACTGCAGAGCTGTTTGCATCTGTTATCAAACTTCCTCTCTAGCTTTGGGGGATGATTTTAATGAGTATTTTTCTTTGTTTTGTAGCTCCTGAAATCTAGAGATAAGTAGCCAAAAAAAGATTTACAGAAAACCATCAAGTCAATAACTTCAAGAAAATTAAACTCTAAATGAAACTTTTTGCTCAGGTGCTATGTAAAGTGCTATGACACTGAGGTTGTACAATAAGTGCCCTTGAATATGGGCACTTACATGAAGTAGTTAGATGATAAGTAAAAGGCTTCCTTCTCTCATCATCAAAGGCTATCTATCAGATTCCTGTTTCAGAAATCTCTCTTGCGGGGCACCTGGATAGCTCAGTTCGCTAAGCTTCTGACTCTTGATTTTAGCTCAGGTCATGATCTCGGGGTTGTATGATTGAGCCCCACATCCAGCTCCATGCTCAGTGGGAAGTCTCCTTGAGATCCTCTCTCTCTGTCCTTCCTCCACACATGCATGCATGCTCTCTCTCTCTCAAATAAATAAAAAAAAAATTTTTTTAAAGAGGGTGCCTGGGTGGCTCAATTGGTTAAACGTCTGCCTTCAGCCCAGGGTCCTGGGATCGAGCCCCATGTTCTCACTGCTCAGCGGGGCGTCTGCTTCTCCCTCTCCCTCTGCCACTCCCCCTGCTCATGCTCTCTTGCTCTCTTTCAAATACATAAATAAAACCTTAAAAAAAATTTCCCTTGCGATTGACAGAAGACGTTTTATATGTTACCATGATGTCAGTTCATTTGATCAAACTTCCTACCTTCAGAATGGAAGGTACAATATAAATCAGTAAAATAAACCATGGGCTTTCTCTTTAAGGAACTTATGGTCAGAGTTCCACCATCTCTTTTTCTGATGCCACAAAACCCCTCACCAGCAGGAATTTAGACTTTAGTATACTATAAGCAAATGGTTTTCAACTGGTATCAATTTTGCCCCCCCCCCCCCGCCACCAGGGGACATTGGCAATGTCTGAGGGTATTATTGGTTGTCACAACTTGGGGGTAGGCTGGTGTCCAGTGAGTATACACCCTACAATGCAGAGGATAGCCTCCAAAGGAAAGAGTTATTAGACTCAAAATGGCAATAATGTTGATGTTGAGAAACTCTAGTCTAAACTTTAATCTTCTCTGTTGTAATTTAAGGCCCTTTCCTCAGGTTTTACCCTACAAAGGAGATGAAAAACATCGTTAATTCAATTTACCCATTAGTCTTACATTGTAAATAATACAATAGCAGAATGTTTAGTACAGACACACTCCTCTCTAAAATGTAATAACCTTTATTGTAGAGACTGATTCTTAAGTTACTCCCTGAATTTACCTTTCCTGGGCCAAATAACTGTAATTCTTTAGATTTTTGTTCATTTATCATTTGTTCATTGAAACATTTACTGAATGGCAATTCTATGCATTATAGTGTTAGATAGTAAGAATTCAAAGGCAAGGACGGTTGTTTTCAAGAGGCCCAGTGTCAATGGGGAGAGGTGGTCACAATGTCAGATGATGGAAGCCTGAAAGCCCATGTGATGAATTCACCCTGCAGGTCTGAGGAAGGCTTTAAAGGAGAAATAACATTTGTACTGAGCATTTGCAGGGTGGATGGAGCTTTGTGAGAAAGGCAACAAAAGCATTATTAAAAAAAAAAAAGTATACATTATGTACCACGCAACAAAAACCAAGGGAAACCTCCCCTCTAATTCTGGTATCATACTTTACAGATCTCAGAACTCTGCTGCCTGTCTTTTCTCATTTGAGCCCCTCAACATCCCTGGGGCTCTGGGAGGCAAGGCAGATATTACCTCCATTTTATAGAGGAGGATCATGAAGCCAAGAGAAAAGATGTGACTCTCTCCCACCCCGAACCATGGCCCTAGTTCTAGTAAGCAACAGTTGTCTGATCCCAAATCTTGTGCTTTTCTACTCTTCCTTGGTTCCAAATGCAATTTCCTGTCCAGAGAGGCAAGCACGCTTCTTTCTACCCCCTCCTTGCCCTACTGTCTTCATTTCTGTCTTAACTTTTGTTTTCTGCTGGCCTTAGTGCTGAAGGAGTTTTCCGGTCTTCCCAGCTCCATTGCCAAGGGAAGGGAGGAGTGAGAATTGCTGTCCTGCCACTGTCTGTTTCAAAAATCATCTCTTCCACTATTTCCCAAATTTTTTGAGGACTAAGGAAGACTGAGATGTGGAACAGAAAATCCCTTTTGTTTGTCTTGGTGTTTGATAATATATGCAACCTCTCTGGGTGGTTTAAGCGGTTTAGGTACTTTCTATAAAAGGGAGCTTTTAATGACAAAACTAATGTGATTATCTGAGTGAGTGTGAGAGGCGTATTCAAGGCTTAAAGAAAATCTGTTAGAATAGCTGAATGTATCTGCTTAATCCCTTCTCTAATGTGGCTGAACAATGCTCTGGGAAGCCATTGGTCGGTTCTTTCTTCTAGTAAATGCTTGTCTCCAGAGGTAGGGACTGTTTGCCACTTTTGATACCCTTACGCTTCACCTTCTCAGCTGCACAAAAGCACAGGAAAAGTCTAGAGGAACCCAAAGGACTGGCAGAAAACAAGTGTTTTTCTCTGAACGCTGAGGGCAAAACATACAACATATGCCTACTTTCTCCACAGTGTGTGGAAAAGCTGAGGCTGTGGTCATCAGCGGGAATGGTACCTCCGAGAAGGGCCCAGGTCTTAGCGCCTGCTTTCATGGAGTGCTGGGTGAAGGATCACTTGTGGAAGCTTAACATCTTACACCTGAGTTAAAGAGTGGCTTAGCTGTTCCTTTTTGGGGCCGGCGTGGGGGTAGGGAGATAGGTGGGGAAAAGGAAGCATAAGAGGGGAGAAAAGTGATACAGGTTTGGATTCTGCAAATTGCTCTGTTGACTTTGGGCCAAAATCAGATCCATCTAAGTCTGTTTCTCTAATTTGTGAACTCGGGAAATAATTCCTGCCGCTTAAAGTCACTGTGAGAACCATACTGAAAATGTGAACATAAGTATGGAAGTGCCAGAGTCAATCTAGCATATTGTCAAATAACATTGTACACTTTTTAAAAATTTTTATCTTACTTTATTTAAAGTATTATTTTTAATTGTTGTTTTAAGAATTCTCTTCTAAATGTATAATTCATTTTTTTAAAGATTTTATTTATTCATTCAACAGAGAGAGAGAGACAGCCAGCGAGAGAGGGAACACAAGCAGAAGGAGCGGGAGAGGAAGAAGCAGGCTCCCGGTGGAAGAGCCTGACGTGGGGCTCGATCCCAGAACGCTCGATCCCAGAATGCTGGGATCACGCCCTGAGCCGAAGGCAGATGCTTAAAGACTGAGCCACCCAGGCGCCCCATTAACTCAACAAATCATTTGTTGGCTACTTACTATGTGCTGGGCATGATGCCTAATTCTGAGAATACATATATGAATAGGTGTCTAACCCTTAGGGAAGTCACAGTCTTATAGGGGAGGCAGACATGTAAAATTCAGTTGATAGATGTGCATCAGAATTGATTATTTCTAACTCAGGGTCAATAATAATAGCTAGCTTTTATACAGTGCTTTTTATTTGCCAGGAGCTTAGCCAAATGCTTAAGTTACTTCATTCAGTCCTTTTTTTTTTAAAGATTTTATTTTTTATTTACTCGACAGAGATAGAGACAGCCAGCGAGAGAGGGAACACAAGCAGGGGGAGCGGGATAGGAAGAAGCAGGCTCATAGCAGAGGAGCCTGATGTGGGGCTCGATCCCATAACGCCGGGATCACGCCCTGAGCCGAAGGCAGACGCTTAACCGTTGTGCCACTCAGGCGTCCCACTTCATTCAGTCCTTATAGCCCTGTGAAGTAGGAACTGTCATGCCCATTTCACAGATGAGGAGGCTGAGGCTTGGTTAGATCAGCTAAATCACATTTCCACTGTGATAAGTGGTGAGCCAAATTAGAGTCCCCAGATCTGTCTGACTTGATAGTCTAAAGCCTTACTCATTATGCTGGACTATGCATCAAATCAAGAAAGACTTCCCAGAGGAGTTAACTGTAGCTGGGTTTCAAAACAGAATTAGGAATGTTCTAGATATACAGAAGAGAAAGGGCATTCCAAGCAGATGGGATAGCATAGGTAAACGTACATTGACTAGAAAAGCATTTGTGCAGTTTGAACTAGAACTGGAAGAAGTTTGTGATTAGTAGTGGAGTGGGGCAGGTTGGAGGAGTACATAGGAGCCAGATTATGATCTATCACTCTGTACCTTTGTGAAAAAAGTAGGTAAATTATTTATTTTAATTTCTTGATGTATATTATGTTTGTCAAAAGGGTTTTGCAGCAAAGTGGGAATTGTTGCCACCTTTATGGTGCAGAAGTACAAAATATACTTCAAATTTTAGAATGAGAAAACTTTCAGAATTGAGGGCACATAAGAGGTCATGAATTCATTCAGTGTAAGAAGAAATCAAGGCTGACTGCATACAAATGTCTTCAGAAAGGTTATGAAGCAGTTTAATGAGCTAATCCAGGAGTATCTGTGTTTTTTAGATGGATTATAAAGTGAAAGTAAACATTTAATGAGAGTTACAAAAAAAAATACAGGATTATCTTCAGGTACATTTATAGAAACTGGTAAATTGACGGGGTGCCTGGGTGGCTCATCCAGTTAAGCGGCTGCCTTCGGCTCAGGTGGTGATTGTAAGGTCCTTGGGCTCCTTGCTCAGTGGGGAGTCTGCCTCTCCCTCTGCCTGCCACTCCCCTGCTTGTGGTCACTTTCTCTCTGATTGAAAAAAAAAATTGGTAAATCGAAAAGAGGGGAGATGTGTAGTAGATAATTCTAGGAAATGGGTATAATAAAGTCTTTAGCTAAAGCTATAGTTGCCCCACTGGGAAACTTCGTAACAGCCATCTTTGGAGAATGGTGTTGGATATGTAAGTGAGTATCTTCGCTGAACTGAAGCTGGGAATCAGGTGTGTCTGGAGGATAGAGTTAGGGGATACCTTTCTGTGTCTATTTATTAATTTTTGTTGGCTACTTTAAATGGGGGCCTTGCAGAGGTGTGGGTTGGTTCTTGTTCTTACAGAGCTCATAATCTGAAAGACAGGACAAACAAGAAAACAGGTCCTATAATAATGCAAAACCCTTAGGATGGCTATGGTAGTCCTAAAGGGGCATGAGTTACTGGACAATGTAACGGATGGGTGAGAAAAAGCTTTCTGGGTGAGGGAGTGACACTTAAGACCTGAAAGATAAGTGAGAGTGTGGTGAAGGGGAGGGCAAAGAGGGCTCTAGATAAAGGGAGCAAATGCTCTGAGGAGAAAGACTATTGCATTGGGGAACACTAGCTTGAATGTACTATTCCCATTTGTTACAGACGACATGTAGTGTGTGAGGTGGCAGTGACAGAGATTCTCTTTCTCTGACTTTCCTTTCCCCAATAAGCAAGATTACATAAACAGGTAGCTTAGTGGAATGTATCACAACTCTGACAAAAAAGATTGGAAAACACTTGGGAGTGCCACAGAAAGCAGGTGCTGATGTGCTGGGGACATACTAAAAGATTGCACAAAACAAAACCTCCAGTATTCCCCCTCCCCGTGTCACTACACTGACCTGAGAACTAGTCTTCTCAAAGGGGCTACTTCTTACCTCCAAGATGGAAAACAAAAGGCATGAAATCAATGCTCTGAATGTAAACTAGACAAATAAATGCCAGGGCAGCAGGAGGGGACAGCAATAAAGTGAGCAGGCCTGAGTGATGGTGGTAACCTGCTGAATTCCCAGGTCACAGAGTAATTTACTGACTGGTCCTAGGCCACTAGATAATTATCCAGACAGCCCTGATTCTGGTGCGAAGTCTCCTGCTGCTCAGGTTATTAATAACAGCAGCAACCAGCGGGTGTTGGTGGGAGCAGAGAGGAGCCAACCCAGCCCCCAGGCTGCTGAGTGAACGCAGAGTCACCTGCCGGGGCCCTCTGAGCTGGACCTCCCCAGAAATGCTGGCCAGCTCCAGCATTTAGCCCTTAGCCCAGCTGTTGTGTGGTCCCGGAGAGGCTCCCCAAGGATGGATGAGGGCTTGGGCAAAGGAAGAAGACAACCGAGTCCTGAAGTTTGACCAGCTTGTGCCAAGGAAAATTCTGCTCTGTTTCCCCTTGGAGGTGACTGAAAAGTGATTTTGAGGCCTCCCTGAATAACTTAAATTAATATCCATGGAGTAATGTCAAATACTCCTCTTTGACATGGCGTGGGAATTAGACTTCACTGTGCTCAAATGGGGCCAGGGAAAATGGTGGTGTCTGTCCTAGGGTTTAATCATTTGGGAGCTTGACCTCAGGTAATCTTGAAGGGATTTCTGGGGGCAGGTGGTGTGGGGGTGGGGCTCTCTTATCCCATATTCCTCTTTAAAATATGGTAATATTTGTAGTGCCCAGGACTTTGTAGATGTTTTCAACCAACGTTGAGTGCACTTCCTCCTATAACATTATCTGGTGAATGGCCACCGGAATGATCTTTTATCTTTTCCCTTTAGGAAAGTGGTTCTCATCAAGGGGCAGTTTTGCTTCCCACAGAACATTGCCGGTTTCTGGAGAGACGTTTTTGGCTTTCATAATTGAATTCTACTGTATTTAGTAGCTAGAGACTAGGGATGTTGTTAAACATCTTGCAGTGTACCGGACAGCCCACAGCAAAGAGTTAACCAGTTCAAATATCAGTAAGTGCCAAGGCTAAGAAAACCTGCTTTAAGAGATTCTACACATTATAGTCGGGGTTATCCTTTTCAACACGGATCTTAAGTCACCTTCTTGCTTCAAAAGTCCCAAATGGTTTAGCCATCATAAATGCTTTCCTAATTACTCACTCAGTATGTATGGAGTTCTGTTCTGTGGCAGACACGGTGTGAGATTGCAGACATACATCTCTGCAAGTTTCTCCTTGCTTCCTCTGTGCTTGGCCCAAGTGTGTAGCCACAGGGATATACTCCTGCGCTCACTGAGAACTGTGTCTTTGTTTGCTACACTCCTGTGAGACTTGTGAATGCAAGCCTTATTGGCTATCAAAGGCAGATGATAAGGGAACCCATCTCTTGGGTGGTAGCTGCAAAAACTGGGCACAGACATGTGTATACCCCCTTCCAGGTTGATACTGGTGACTTGGAGCAGGCTAGAGGGAGAAAGTGGGGAAGATGTCCACTGTGGTAAATTAGAAGCCTGACCCTTAGGCAGCAGCTTTCAAAAGTATATAGATGGACTTCTTTCAGGGAAAGACTGGAAAATGGGCATTTTTGCCTGCTCCTTCTGCCCTGATCCCTGGGGGTATAGCTGTAGTGAGTAATGGTGCACCCATTAAGAACTGCTTCTGTGTTTACTATAGTTCTGTGGGACTTGTGGATGCCATCCCTGTTGGCTTTCAGAGCCAGGTGTTTTTGGGACCCATCACTCAGGAGTCTTAAGAGTTAGAGCACTAAAAATGGGATCCAAACTCTGTGCACTTGAGGGAGAAGCCAGGACTTAGGATTTCCCACCCAAATGCATGGCACTGCCCTGAGGGTAAACTCTACAATGAGAGTGTGTCTCAGCCTTTCCTACCCATTTCAATGTGGTTATTTTTTCATCTGCCTGATGTGTAAGAGTTGCTTGGCTAGTTTCTGGATTTCTTTCAGAGAAAATTGCCCTGACTAGCTATATATTCAGTGTGTCCATGGGAGGAGGGGAGGTCAAAAGCCCCTCTGTCGCCATCTTGGTCAACCTCCTGAATGACTTGAAAGTTTAAAAAAAATGGATGTGACGTGAGGGGAAACATGTATGTGTGTATTTTGACTGGAAGGTGAAGTGGGGTGTGTATGTGTGTGTGTGAGTGGTAGGGGAAGAGGAAGGTAGGTGGGTGAGTATGGATAAAAGTCTTCCTTTTTTTACTCAGGGAGTTGTTGTGATGATAATAATGGTTTTACCATACTTTGGAAACTGTTAAGTGTTGTTGAAATGTAGTCGCCGTTAGTGTTAGTACTTGGAACAATATAATCCAGGCTCTTGGAGGTAGAATCACATTGACCCAAGCACCAGGATTTTCTCCTCTGACCCCTTCAAGCTCTGTTTCGTCTGTACTATGTTCGCAGGACTTTTCTTGGCTTAGACGCAGATGGGGTGTACAGAAATTATACCACCTGTCCAAGTCGAGGCAGATTAGGGAGGGAAGCAGAAGAACTTCCCTAGGCGCTGGGGCAGAGGTACGATTCACGGTCTCATTCTCCCTCCCTTGCAGCAGGGAGTGAGGACCCTAAAGAGGCTTCTTGGTAGTTTGTATTTGGCCCAAACTGAGGTGAGACGTCACGTTGGCTCTAACCAGACAGATGCTGCCAAAGGATATTGCCTACTGAAGATGCATAGTAGCCAGGCAGTGAGCTGCAGGATAAGATGCTGCCTCTCCAGACGCAGGTATAGGGGCTTTATTGTCTCTGGAGGGATCTCAAAAATGAGTACTAGCCTGGATGTCAGGGCACCTGAATTCAAGGCCAAGCTTTGCCATTCACCAAGTGGTGACCTTGGGCAAGCTCTTTCATCATTCTGGGTGTCAGTTTCCTTAAGTGTGAAATTAGGGAATAAGATTCAGATTTTAAGGGCAAATACAAATTAAACATAAGAGACTTAATTCGCCCTGTTGAGACTTAGAGGAAAGGCTTTCCTTCTTTTTTTTCTTAGAGCATTTTCTTTAGAAAACTTATAAATTCTTTCTCAGCTTTCTCAGACACTTTCAGATGTATATAGATCTTTTTAAAAGCACCCTGCCAGTTTTACAACCCAGGAATGTCTTTCTCAAGGACTTCTTTTTTTTTTTATTATTGTGGTGAAATATAAATAATGTAAAATTGATCATTTGACCATTTTAAAGTGAATGGTTCAGTGGCGTTAAGTATGGTTCACATTGTTGTGCAATGACACCACCACTGATCTTGTGAACCATCCCTTTGAAACGTAATCATCAAGGGAATAAGATAGCACCCCTACATCCCAGTTCTATGGGAAAGGTAGGAACCTAACTTCAGTGGGTGCCTGCTCCAAGTTGTAAAACTACCTCCTTTCATAAAGATATGAAAATTATATTTTAATTTTTTTATAAAGCCACTTAGCCAACATAGATGGCCACCTCAATTACCAGGTGAATCTAGGATGAATTATGTGTGTGAGAGATGGTGCTGTCAAGTCCTCTTACCTGAGGACTAGTTATTGTTTATCTTGAGAACATGCGTGGAATGGATTGCATCTGCTTGGCTCTTGGTTTGCTAGGGCTGCTATAACAAAATACTATGACTGGGTGGCTTAAAGAACAGAAATAGATTTCCTCACATTTCTGGAGGCTGAAGGTGTCGGCAGGTTTGGTTTGTTCTGAGGCATCTCCTTGGCTTGCACAAGGCTGCCTTCTCACTGTGTCCTTACATGACTTTTCCACTGTGTGCACATCCCTGGTAGCTTTTTGTGTGCCAAATTTCCTCTTCTTAGACGGCTGTCAGTCAGACTGGATTAGGGTGTTCCCTTTAGCTGCCTCTTCATTGTTTTATTTTGTTTATTATTATTATTGTTTTTAAGTAGGCTCCATGCCCAAAATGGGGCTTGACCTCACGACCCTGAGATTGAGAGTCACGTACCCTACCGACTGAGCCACAGGTGCCCCTTAACTTCCTCTTTAAGGGCTCTATCTCCAAATGCAGTCATATTCTGAGGTGCTGGGTTTATGGCGTCAACATATGAATTTTTAAGGGAAAAAATTCAGCTCATAGAAAACTATATAAGAGGGTAAGATTTTTTTCTGTCTTTATAATCTCTTTGTGGATTGATTGCCCCTATATGCATCATATTCTGGTTTAATGCTTATTCAATAATAAAATTGTTTTCTTTCTCTTCAACATTTGTGGAGAAGTTTTCTGGGTTGGGAAGAGTTTGTTTTTAATTATAGTTCCCCAGAAGTATAAAAAGTGCTGAGGTGGGAACCAGGGTCAAAGTTTGAGGTCTGGCTGCTATGGAAAGAGCTGTCATGAGTCACTTCCTGTTTGGGGCCTTGGTTTCCCCATCCTGATGGGCAAGTGGAGGGTTGTTTTGATTGGGATTCAAGGATTTCTTCAAATTCTATGTCTTATGGATATAAAAGCTCTCAATTCTTTTTGTTATGAAATGCATTTGTGGTACTGGTTTGGGGAGAGTGGGGGAGGGGGTAAAACCCAGAGCAAGAACAGCCTACTAGAGCACAGTCTCTGAAAGACAGCAGTTCCAACTGCCTCCATACTCCTAATGAAATACCTTGGTGAATGAAGCTCTTCTTATTAGCATTCTTCAAGGGGCTCTAAGACTCATGCAGATTACCCTGGGCCTAAGGACTCACTAGTTGCGAATTGGCCACAAGTTGATCTCCTCTAAACTAGTTTCCTGCTTTCTATCCCTTTTTGACAGAGCACAGAGGGGCAGCACTTTTTTTGTTGTTGTTGTTCTGAGTTGCCTTATTCCTCCACTTTTGGTCTCCCTACTGGGTCAAGTATTTATGTGTGCCCTCCTTCATCCAATGCCATACAGTACATGGAGGACATAAGATGAAAAAGAGGGGTACAGTGCTGAGAAGCTGTATTGCATAACAGTTAGCTAACCTTGAGTTCTGGAGGCAGAATGCTTGTGTTCAAATATAAACTCTACCACTTTGTGGTTGTGTGACATTGGGCAAACTATTAAGCCTCTCTGAGCTTCTGTTCCTCATTGAAAAAAATTGGGATGCTATGATAGAACTTACATTATGTAACATGCTTAGAACAGTGCCTGACACATGATAAGTGTATAAAAAACATCTATAGCTCACTAAGACAAATCTCAACAATCAGGATATACAATTTATAAATAAGGAACAATCTACTTCTTGGGCTTTATTCTGGTACTGTAAAGTACCAGAATATTTATATAAAAATACACCAGAATATTTAATAAAGACTTTTTTTGGTAATGCTAAAATGGTGAAAAAAAAAAGAACAACTCTATCTATAATGATATGGAACAATATCTAAGATAAATTGCTAAGTGGAAAAATACAGGTACAGAACTGTGAGTATAGTATAATAAAATTTGTGTAAATAAAAAGTATGCAAACAAGCTTTTATTAGTGTAGAATATATTTTACCAGGTAATATATTCTCTTTAAAGATACACAGGAAATTGGTAGTTACCTCTGGAAGGGATAAATGGGAATCACTGGCGGACAGGTAGATTTCCTTTCCATTGTAACGTTTCATACCTTGAGAATTTCTTTACCATGTGCATGTATTTTCTAGCAAAAAAATGTACAAGTGGTCAAAAAAACTATCTGTAAAAAGTAATTTTTGTAGATTAACTTTACATAGACCTGATTTTTCACTGGAAAACAATTCGACTTTCTAGTTTCAGGAGTTTTTTGCAAAATTCAGCAAACTGAGTCCCTGAATTTTAACTCAAACACAATCAGTTAAGTCACTTAAGTCAATTCATTAACAGACCTAAAGTTTATTCAGTTAAAGGCTACTCATTGTTCCAGCTGTCTCATCTCTTTAAACGAAAGCAGGTGTACTCATCTGGTTGACAGGGTTGCTCTCAGACGAGGGTTTCAACAGTAATTCATACAGGTGATGGAATTGCAGAAGTGTGGGGTCTGTTACAATTTAAAGATGTTGAGCAAAGTTGGCCAGGTTTCCTCCCTCTGGCTCATCACTTCCAGAAGCATAAAGTCATTTAAATTACCCCATTGTTTGGGATTTGTGGATCTACTCAATCTGCTCTTTCCTCTTTACCCTGAGTGAGCAACTCTGCCTTGTTTCTTGTGAGATTAATTTGGAGCATCACCATCTTCCTGCCACCAAGCCCACCCTCAGCCATCTTTGACTTCTTTCATTGCCCTCAACCCACGTCCAATCCATTGACCAGTTCTGTGGCTTCTGTCATCTCCAATATCCCATCTGCTATGGAATCTCCACTCATACAGCCCATAGTAGCTGCTTGATATCCTTTCACTAGTCCTCCCCCACAGATGGTCCTCCCAGCTTCCTTTACTTGGTGAATTGTTACTTCATTTTCAGCACTCGGATAGAATTCGGCTCTTTGTTGAATCTGTGCGGAGACTTTCCCTTGAGGGTTACTATTTTGTGCACACTCTACTTCATAGTTATATTTTGTGCACACCTTTTGTAGCCTTTGTAATATCACAGAATGCAATGGACCGGATGCTTGTATTCCTCTACCCTCAAATTCATGAAATCCTACCCCCAATGTGAGGCTATTAGGAGGGTGGGGCCTTTGGGAGGTAATTAGGTCATGAGAGTGAAGCCCTCGTAAATGGGAACACAGCAAGGAGGTGGCGGCCTGCAACCCAGAAGAGGGCTCTCGCCAGAACCTGACGGTGCTGACACCCTGGCTTTGGACGTCCAGCCTGTGGAGCTGTGAGAAATAAATTTCTGTTGTTTTTCACCAGTCTATGCTAATTTGTTACAGCAGCCACAACTGACTTAGACACACGATAGGACTATTTGTTTTTCATATTTGTTGTTTTCCCTAGACTGACAGGGCTCCAGACAGGGACTAACTGCCCTTCCCCTTTCTAAACTATCATTTATTGATTAACTTCTATGTGCCAAGCACATACTATATATAAGAATTTTGCCTATATTGTCTAATTTCATTACTTCCTCAACAACTCCTGGAAATAGATATTATGAAATCCATGTTAGAGGTGAGATTCTAGGAGCAGAGAGTTTAAGTGACTGCCTGAGCTGTGATTTGAAACTTTCCTTTTTACATTCTGTGCCATCATTCAGCTCCTTGACCAGGCATGTGGCAGATGTTCAATGCTGAGTTATAAACTAAAGTTCCTGAATGTAAGCCTCAATTTAGACACTGCCCATTCTAAGAATCTTTCTGTAACCTAATGTTGCCTCCGTTGCACATGGTCAGGCTTCTGTTACCACACTTACCACTCCGACTTGTGATCTTTCACCAGGCCAGTCAGTTTTCAAAGTCTGTTGAGTGGACTGGGTAGATTATTCTTCTCCTCTGGTGAGAGTGAGCAGGGCAGGAACGGGAGGCTGGCCTGCTGAGCCAGCTCTGGAAGAAATGCTCCCGGAGCACCCAGGGCTGAGGCAGTTAATTTGCCCCAGTGGTGAGGAGGAAATTTCTTGTAAAAGCTAGCTCCCCTCAGAACAATGTGGCCTTTTATTTTTTAGCTTTGGAATGGAGCCTAGCTGTCCATGGAAACAAAGAGAGGAGAGAATCACTGAACCAGTCTTGCACATAAAAAACTGACCATGTCTGTCTTTGAAGTCTCCTTTATGTTGTTTAGAAAACTTTGGATTATAGGGGTGTTTTTTCCTCCTTTTCTTCCTCAGTTCCTCACCCACCCCAATTTTTTTTTTCAGAGAAAAGAGAGAACTGGGTGTAAGGGAACCTTTCTTTGAAACAGGGCAGAAGTCATTAATTAAGGCTCCCATTCATTCCTGCTGACACTTGCTCATCAATCAGATTTCCTCTTAGCATTCTGATGACCTCTCTGACCTGGGGTCCTCCATACTGTCTGCCAGACAGAATTGAAACTCAGACCACACACCAGAACAGAGGGAGTGGGCTCTGGCTCCTGGCTTCCTGAGATTGAGGAGAAAGAGTCTGGGGACAAAGCTGGCTGGTCAGGAGCTCTTCTGAGTTGAGGTAAAGGTAAATAGAGAAGATATTTTCTTTGCGGAAGCAAGTGTTGCTCACTTCACTGAAGCAGTGATCTATAGTTGCCCTTCCCTTTCTCCCCCTACCCCAGTGCCAGCCATGGAGCTCGGAGCCCAGCCAGCTAAGCCCGGGAAATGAGGCTCGCAGTTCCCCTTTGCCAACTCGGCACTGCTGAAAGAAGTTAACAACTCTAAGCCTTCTCTCAGAAAAGTACAAGGAGCTGTTCTGGAGATGACAGTGGCATTTGAGGGGAGGGGGTAGTCAGCCTGAGGTGTAGGACCTTTAGCTTTTACTTATTCATCATTCACTCATTCAGTAGCCATTTACCTGGCACCCAGTATGTAGTAGGTGTCATGGTAGGTGCCGTGAAAGAAGCAGATGCACTCTTTATCCTCATGGAGTTTATAGTCTAGTTGGCAATATACCTGGGACTTTTCTTCAAGGAAAATTAGGATTAGGCAGACTCACTGTGGTTATGTGCAATTAAAATTAAATGAATATTTGTGGATCTCCTTCTAGGTATTAGGCATTGGGCTAGGAGCTGGGAATACCAAAAATCAAAAAGAAAAAGAAAATGCCCCCAACCCAGGTCCTCAAGGAATTAACAGAGTGGGCAACAACTGACCGGTAAACAAGCTCATTAGTATTCAGTGTGAGAAGTATTATCACAGTGGTACATACAAGATTCAGAGAAGAGAGAATGGTTTACTCTATGAAGTTCCTTGGCTCTTATTCTGAAGGAGATGGGAACCACTAAACAGTTTTGAGCAGAGGAGTGACTCAATCTGACATGTTTGTAAAAATTTGGAGATTAGAATTAGGAGTCAAGGGAGGAAATAGGGACATTGGTTAGGAGGTTTATTGCAATAAACCAGGTTTAGTATCTTGGACCAAAGAGGTAATGATGTGGTTATGGAGAAGGGGTTGGATTTTAGATGCTTTCAAAATACAGCCAGCAGAATTGGCTCTAGGATGGAGCAAAGACTCTTTATTCACAGTAGCAGGAGAGAAGGTAGAGAATGTAGGCACAGACATATGCATGAGGGCAAATGGGCTGATACAGCTTTGGGAAGTTCTATTGACTGTTTCTACTTCCTCTGAGAGAGAGGAAACAATGATGGAAGAAGGGGTGGCGGTTTAAAGAGAGGAAAACATGTGAGATACTTCCTTAAGAAAGCCAGAGAGTGCCTAGATCAGGGAGATGATTCCCGAGCAGTTCCAAGAGTCTGCCCCAGTTTAGGAGTCATGAACAGAAAGGCAGACTGGTCAGCACAGCTGTGTGTTTACCTCCAACCAGGTTCAGCTGGTCAGAAGCAGTCTGGGAGAAGTGAAGAGGTGGCTCTCACTGAGATTGGAGTTTTCAAGAGGAGTACAATGAAGCAAAAAAGGGGAAAGAGAGTTGAAGGTGCACGTAAGGAGCAATTATTATGACAGAGTATAGACTCTGAGCTGGGTAAAGTGAGGAGCAAAGCCACAGAAGGGTGCTCTAGTGGGCGATAGTGAAAAGGAGTGGAATCTGTAGATCGCAGGTTACTGTGTGGTCAAAGATTTCTTGGACATGGAATATTACGACTGGAAGGATAAGAGGCAGTGGTGATCAGAAGGTGGCATGTTTGAAACTGAGACTAGGTAAATGCTATTATTGATAATAGTAAGGTGTAGGGTAAGACTACGGGAATGAGTGGCGAGGTTGAACTGTAGAATAATATCATTGGAGGAGATGAGGTCAGGGAACACTGAAACCAGAATATCGGGAGGACCATCTATAATTATTGAAATGATTGAATTATAACTAAGTAAGAATAAAAGTGAAGTACGCTCTCCACGAAATGAGGAGGCATGACTTAGAGGTTAGTAGATGACAGCAACCAAGAGTGGGTAATGGGCAGTATGGTCTGGTGACATGATTCACAACCAGGAGTTTTATGGAGATGCAGAGGCATTATAATGGGCAAGAAGAACATTTTCTCCACCTGGGCTCCATAGTCCAGGGAATTTGGAGATAAAAAAAACCCAACTACTTGAGAGGGTTTCTGGGGAAGCAATGTCTTCCCAGAAGGGTCAGGCTTCTGTTAAAACAAGAAAACAAAGGCAAAGTACAAGATTGAGGATGTAAGGGTTTTGCTGATGACTGGCTTTGATTTCCAGGGGGATACAGTGGAAGGGTTTCCTAAGGTACCTCCTGAGGTCAGTGGCATCAGAAAAGAAGATATAGAGAACCAAGTGCAGATGAGAGCCCAGAGGATGAGGATGTCCAGACTCCTTTTGATGTCTGACTTTAGCAGGTATAAAGGGCATAGGAGATTAACTCTGATGGTCTCAAGGCAGATGGTAGTATGAGGCTATGGGTGTTGAGCCGGGGGAGGAGACAGGTGAGGGCCCCATCAGGAGCACAGAATTCTGAGAGAGGTGGTTTTACCCGGATTAACCCAGACTCCAAGGCACTCTTCCCATATAGCACAAGGTGCTCAGAGGCTCGCTCCTGACTCTATTAGTGAATGTTTTTTTCTGGCAAAACTGGGCAGCTGTCTACTTGTTTAAAACTGTTTGTGTTGACATTATATAATCCAGACCTGCCTTCACTCTTTATAAATTGGGGTCTTGGGAAATGGCCTGGCTGCCCTATCCCTAAATTTGGCTCTAGGAATAATGACTAACTCAGTTTGGCTGAAGATGATCACTGGATTATTAATAGACCATTTGTGACAGGATAGAAGTCACTCAGAACACCTTTGATTCTGAGATGTCTGGCAAGACATCAGGTATTAACAAGTCATGGAATCCTGGTGATTTCCTTGGGCCAGGGCTGCCAGTGATGAACATACATTTCTGTAGGGTATACCGAGGATCATACTTATTAGACTATTCGATGAATTTTAATATAAATTTTATTGTCTTTTGGCTTCTTACTCAATGACTCAATGTCGTTATCTTTTATTGGAAGGCCAGATACCACCTAGAGTCAAGTGCCCATCATTCAGCTTTTAGTTTCAGACCTGAATTCTTTGCTGAATCCTTAGAAAGACAATGGTTTTGAGAGTCAGGCATTTTTTAAAGTAAACCTTGATTTCTAGCAGTCTTAAGCTACTCATATATCAAAAGCAAAGCTTAAATTTCTTAAACTAATTTTAGCCAGGGATTTTCAGACTTTTTGACCACAATTCATGGTAATAAATACATTTTTTATCATCACCTAGCACACACAAACACACACAGAGACGCGAATATATTCATGTAAAATTGAAACAAAAATTTCAGGAAATAGTTTTGCCCTTCAGGGCAGACATCCCACCGCTCCTGGCATTGTTAAAGTTGGAAGAAGAAAGAGCATGGAAGAGATAAGAGAAGATATACGCCAGAATCCTCATCCCCTTGACCCCTTTTTAGGGTATGATCTTGAGGTATGTGTGTAGGGAGTGTGTGTGTGTGTGTGTGTGTTTGTGCGTGTACCATAGAAGTCTTCAGGTAAGTGTGAGGGAACTGAAAGCTTTGGAACTAGTGGCCTGGGACCAGGGTCCAGGGATGCCACAAGCCTCTGGTAGAAGTTGTGCATTCGGGTTAACACTGAGTCTAAGCAGAGTCAGGAGCTGTGGCTGAGAAGTCATCTAGGTAGATGGCATAAGATAGCACTGCTGGTTCCCCCAGCCCCCAGCCTGAATACACGCTATTCGGAAGTTTCTGCTCATGTTGGTGATGGGGCTCAGATGTGCTGAGATTGGGGGTATGATACCCCCAGAGATCTGGTAGGATCAGTAACACCTCTGTGCACCAGTCTAGGGGCCAGACATAAGGAACTTCCTGAAGAGATATGAGGGCCCTCCTCCCCAGCTGCCACCAACCCAAGTCACCCCTCCTCACAGACCCTAATGCCATTCCTGGGGTGGATCAGAGGAAGGAGAAAACGGAAAGTCTCAGCATTTACCCCAAAGACACCAAGATACACAAAAGAGACTTAAACCAGAAGAGAAAGAGATACCATTTAATTGAAATTTTTAAATCCTCTTGCTCCTTCAACTTTTAAGGAAGACTGGAGCAATTAAAGATAACATGAAATGGTAGTTTGTCAAATCTGCATCTCCATTAACTGGAGTACTGGTTTCCAGATGTTTTGTCTTAGTGATCTGGACAAGCAAGATCTATAAGCTGGGCACTTTTTTTTTATTTTATTTTTTAAAATTCTTTTTTTTTTTTAAGATTTTATTTATTCATGTGAGAGAGAGAGAGCATGAGGCCAGGGGAGAGGGGCAGAGGGAGAAGGAGAAGCAAGCTGCTGGCTGAGCGGGGAGCCCAGTGCGGTACTGATCCCAGGACCCTGTGATCATGACCTGAGCAGAAGGCAGCTGATTAACTGACTGAGCCTCCCAGGTGCCCCAAGCTGGACACTTTAGGCAGTATGTCACTTAAACTTAACCTCGAAAGTATATGCTATTAGCCCTATGTTACACAAAAACTTAGAGAATGATAGTGTGTCACACATCACATAACTGGTAAGAGGCAACACCGTACCCCCAGCCTGTCATTGTTCAAAGCTTTGTGTTACCTCACAGCTGCTGTGGTGATCTAATCAGGCTGTCGTCCCAGGCAGTGCTGAAGTTGCTGATTGCTTCAGTCCCACTGGGCAAACATGGTTATACGCAGGAAAGAACAGAAACAAGGGGATGGTAAGATGATAAACACACTCAGAACCACATAATCTCCAGAGAGTCTTAAGATACTCTTGATAATCACGTATACAGTGCTTTACACTTCACAAGTTTCATCACATTTCTTAGCTGACCTCCACAAAAACCTGGAAGCAGGCGTTCATATTATCCTCCTTCTACAAGATGGAGGAAACAGGTCTTCGTTCAAATAAGTTTACGGAAGGCACACAGTGAAGAGGTGGAATGGAGACCTTCAGCCTGATCTTTTTATTCCTAGAGAGACACACATCATGACTCTACCTTCCTATTTAGACAGAAAGACAGTGGCAAACATTGTTACCTTCCTTTCTTCTCCCTGCAAGTGGGATACAGGCCCCTTGGCCCGCCTCATGTTCTTCTTATCCTCTGACTGGTGGTTGCCTTATTGTGTCCGACTGCTGTTCAGGACAAGCGGAGTCTGAATTTTTGACAGGTGATAAGTGGCAACAGTTTCTTTCCCTTTCTGCAGTCTGAGGGCTGCAACCCCTGCAGCTGGGAAACAGCTGCCCAGAGCCGGGTGTTGTGGGACAGGGGGACCCTCAAGATGTTTGGCCATAGGTAGATACAGTTATTTAATTATTAATACAATTATTTAATCATTCTGTTTCCAGAGCCTTTGAAAGAAGGTCCAGCATGAATGCAGACCTTTCTGACCAGCTGGTTTGCTACCTTTTCCTCTCTGGTTTTGAAGAGTTGGGGAAGATGAGGGATAAGGAACAAATGCCTTCCTGATGACTAGAGGCCTAGCTTGACTGTCTGAATAAATTGGCTTCCATGTTTGTTCGTTTTTTTTTTTTAAAGCTCTAAATGAATTGTGAACAGAAGAACTGATGTGTCTCTTATCAGTCTGCTGCCTGTTGACTTTGGCTGGGAGATAATCACCATGGTTAACAAGGATCCTGGCAGCCAGTTATTACTCATTCCTGCCCATTCTCATTCACCATTGTTTTGGCATATAATACCCTGAAAGAATATGAAATCCCAATGCTCTGCAGCATTGTGGTTTCTCTTTATGAACCACAACGTCCTCATCCTTTCCCCAGCTCGCTCTCCCTTCCTGCTCCCTTCCCCCCACTCCTACCAACTGCCAGGGACAAGAAGGGGGCTGAGAAGGCCTTCCAGACCTCCGATCCTCACTCCAACCCCAGGAGCTCTGCTACTATCTCCCTTATGAAATGACTTACTGGGCTTCATGTACTCCAAAATGTCTCTCTGGGAAATAGTTGAAAACCACATGCTCTCAGAGGCTCATGATGACCACTACAAGAAAATTGCATGTACGCTTCCCATTCTCCATCATCATATAAGTAACAGCATATTATTGTTAGTGTGTGTTAACTGTCCTCCCCCATCTGTCACACCAGAAAGCAGGTGAAGAAACTCTGGCACATCTTGTTTGTACAAGTGTCCAATTGCTGATCAAATTCGTTTTTTTAGTCAGGCCCTAGCGTCTGAAGGCAGAGCTGATATTCCTGGCAAGGAAATGAGTGACCACTCTCAAGTTAACTTAGTCTTGGTCCAAATTTTGTTTGGTCCTGGAGTGGATTTGGCGCTCCAGAGGTTGACAGTGACCACGTAGTTCTGTTCCTTTAACTAACCAGGGCCACTGACTCCAGTGCATGGCAGGAGCAGCAAGGGAGCAGCAGGAAATCCTAGTCTCCAGAATTAATTTGGGTATCACCATGGGCTTATTC
Source organism: Ailuropoda melanoleuca (assembly GCF_002007445.2). Lineage (NCBI taxonomy): Eukaryota > Metazoa > Chordata > Mammalia > Carnivora > Ursidae > Ailuropoda > Ailuropoda melanoleuca. Next base: position 46,754,367 of record NC_048225.1, read on the forward strand.
CCTGGTGCCCAGTTTGACTCTCATCGACCCCTTTGCTCTATTCAGTTGACATACTATCTTGGACTCATTTTTCTGTTACAACATCAGCATTTTCCTTTAAGATGTATAGATTAAAAGTCACTCTCTGGATCCATAAATTGCAACTGGGCACATTAGTGTTTCCCTGCCCAAACCCCCACTCCCACCAGATCTTGGGGGATAAATTCTAGGGCAGTCTCCTGCCTGAATTTTTGTCAGGGAAGAGAAACGGGAAGGTCCAGAGGAGAGAGAGCAAAATCTCTGTTAGGAATGGGAAATTGGGCTAGTACATAAAGTCATGAATCATTACCAGGCCCTGGGGCCGCTAATGAAGACCCAGCTTTTTAAAAAAAATTTAATTTGAATTCAATGAAATTAACATATAGTATATTAATAGTTTCAGGGGTAGACTTTAGTGATTCATCAGTTGCATATAACAGCCGGTGCTCATTACATCACGTGCCTTTAATGCCCATCACCCAGTTACCCCATCCCCCTCCTCCCTCCCCTCCAGCAACCCTCAGTTTGTTTCCTACAGTTAAGAGTCTCTTCTGGTTTGCCTCTCTCTCTGATTTCTTATTTTATTTTTTCTCCCTTCCCCTATGTTCATCTGTTTCTTAAATTCCACATATGGTTGAAATCATATGGTATTTCAAAGACCCAGCTCTTACCTTCATGGTGCCCACAAGCCAATGGAAGAAGCAGCTTCCAAAGCAAATAATTCCAATACTTTTTGTTGAATGTTATCATAGATTTTGTATCAAAAACCAAAGGAAGGAGAGAGTGTCAGACTGTAAGCTCTATGAGAGCAAAGATCCTGTCTGTCTTACCCACTGCTCTTTATCTAGAACTCAGCATAGTATCTGGGACGTGACAGTATTTAATATATATTTGTTAACTGAACTGATTCATTTATACCATGTATATCCAATGGTTTGACTGATTCATTCAATTATTTAATCATTCATTTAATCATATTCACTTCGTAAATACTGTTAGCTATTTTTAAGTAGCAAGGCAATTGATCATTTAATTTGAATGTGAAGTTATTCTTAAATAAAAGTAGGAGGAATTTTGATTAAATATAAATGAGAATTATGACTTTGGACACATCTAGCCTTTACTAGACTATCACTGTGTGCTGATTCCTCACAAAGTGCATGTATCATTCTCCACAGACAGATACGAATATAGAAGTTCATAGAACTGAAATAATTTGCCTAGCTCACCAATGGGATTCAAATACAGGCCTGAATGCCTGACTCCAAAGGCTATGGTAATTGCCTACCGGATACTGCCTCTGCTAGAGTGTGTGGGACCTTAACAGCAGACCCTAGAGAAGTGGATGGAGATGGATTTAGGCAGGGCCAGGGGAAGTAAACTCTCTGTAAATCTGATCCCTGAGGGGCATGGCCAAGAGCCTGAGGGATGTTGATGAACTTGATTTGATCTGAGCTGGTATTAGGAGGTAAAGGCTTTTACCTGGAAACAAGGCAGGGCATGATTTGGTCCCAGGCAGTGACAATACTTAGATAATTACAAGGAGGGGATATGGCAGCCAGGATTTGATATAGGACTATAGTTAGCTGCAGATTGGAAGGTAATGTTGAGAAGATGCTCCCTTTAGAGAAGAGGCTCCTCAGTAGAGGTCAGGAGGGCCTTGGAACCCAGGTAAAGCAGGCTGGATTGAGGAAACTAAAGCATAAATCAGAGAACTGTTTGCTGAATTGCACTGAATGTTGCTTTTTGGAGTCTACCTCTCATTTTTCCTTTTGTTGATATCTTAATAACACAGCAGCGGTGTGGTGCAGTGAAAAGAGTCTTAGACTTGGCGCTCTTTTCTTTTTACTTGCTAGCTTTGAATGTTTTGTTAAGTGGCCTCATCTTCTTGGATTTCATTTTCCTTATTTTAACCCTGGCTTCACTTAGTGGTTAATAGGATGATACGAGGGATAGGTTGTGTTTGGATGCTGAGGCTTTGTATCCACTGAAGTCTTATTCTTATGTGTTACATTTCCCATAAAACCAGGGCTTGACGCTGTGTGAGAGGACAATAGGCTGGAAAGCAGAAGTTGGAATGGTACATGTCACTGATTATAGGCAATGGAGCATCGATTAAAAATAGACTGTAGCTTTCTTTGGAAGAGGTAGTGGGACTTAATGGAAAGTAACAAGAAATGCTCATAAAACAGCTCTTTATGCACAGAGGAGCCATTTTTTGCCTTGTTGCTAAGGTCCCAATTGTTTCCTGGCTGTGTTTTGTGTGTCTGTGTTAGGCCATTCTGTGGGTTCCTTTCAAGAACTTGGTGATACTGGCCTGCAGATAATTAGATCAGTGTCATCACTTTCACTGTCCCCCTTTTTATTCTGCTGGGACAATTTGCATGAAAATAAAAGTGGGTGATAATCCTTTCCCATTAACAAGGCTTAATTTCTTACTGGGACATAATTTGGGGGATTCATCACATATAGCAGCTTTGGAAAAAAGTACCAAGGCAGCATGTAAGTGAGGTTTAAAGGGGCTTACAAGGCCCAAAGGTTCAGCTAAGCCTTCCACTTCCCCAACTGACCCTTCAAAATCTTCCCCTTGTGATATCTTCCTCTGGGGTTAATCAGGATGAGCTGTGTAAGAGCAGATTTTAGGAAACTTACATTCTGTAGTGAAATTTGTTCTGAAGTTCATAAACGTGTATGTTTCTGTAGGTCTTTCCTCAGCTTAGGGCTTTTCAAAGAGCTAGACTTGAAGGAAACCTCAGTTTAAAACAATGAGATTTGTGAGGAAGATTCACATATTTGTCATTAATTTGTTGTAAAGCAATGGAGATATAGTAGAAAGAGGATTGATTTAGGTGTCAATCAGAATCAGATTTCAATATTAGCTTTACCATGTATTAATTGTGTAATCTTAATGACCTTGTTTTCTCATTCTATAAAGGGGGTAACAAATCTACCTTGCTACTATTATAGTCATATATAAAGATGTGAATTGTATAGCAAAGGCCTACTGGGATAAGAAGCACTATTCATTGCTCATTAAATGTTAATTCCATTCTTCTTTCCTCTTCCTTTCCTTATATTCCTTAGTAATTGATAAAGAGGTAATGGTATCATTTCTGCACCAGACTTCCTGGATCAACAGTTTTTACACATGAACTGCTTCCAGAGCATGTGAAATCCATGATATAGCCAATTTCTTTTGATGGTTACTTTTCCAGTGTTAAGAAAAGGAAGGGGGGAAAAGGGAAATTTTTCTGAGTCATTTATGAAGCTAACTTTATTCTTAGGTTAGGATAGATATTTGAGATATTAGTTATCTTGTCTCCCCCCCCCCCAATTTTCTTCCCCTTTTAAGCAGGTAGCCAATCTTTGTGTTTCTTGCTTCAAGATACGTGGTAAGATAGAGAGTAGGGGATATTCACATCCTCGTTTCCTGGCTCTTGTTTTCCAAAAGTCCAAAAAGCTTTCTGAAGAGATCTTGTTATGTGCCGTGAGAGGTAGAGGGAGGGAGAAAACCCTTTGAGAAGCAGCAAGGCAAAGAAGAGAAGTTCCAGGAGACTGAGAAAGCGATAAAGATTTGTGGGTCCCTTGTACAATGGCTCTCTGCTCCTTGGCATTCTCTCCCTGCCACTCCTGACAAGGGATAGATGTAAAACTTTAGTGGGGTTCCTAGCCTTGCTAAAGGTTCCAAGGCTATAATTAATTAAAAAAATAATAATAGCTAACACTTACACACTGTGTGTCAGGTACTTTTGAAAATGCTACATGCTGTAATTTATTTCTCACATAAACTCATTGGTTAAGTATTATCATTCTCCTCATTTTATAGATGAGGAAACTGAGGCTCAACTTGGAAGGAATAGAGAAGGGTTTGAACCTGAGAAGTCTATCTCCTGAGTCCATTTTTCTAGCCATTTTTCTGACTTCTGGAAAGAACAGAGACTCTGGCCTGAATGGGCCTGCAGATTTTGAGAGACTTTGTCTCAATGAGAATGACCTATGCCTGTTGACTGGAGAATTTATCCTAAAATTTTAATGCTCTTTCAGACCTCAGAATCTTGCAATACCTGGCAAAAAGGTATCCCTGGGGACGACTGAGGTTAAATTTTCTGTCTGTAAAGTTGGAGGGAAGCTTGGTGTTGAAGTTAAAATTATTTAGAGAAAATAAAGAAACATAGGGTTTATGTGTTTTTGTTGTTGTTGTTTCTTTCTTTTTTTTTTTTTTTTTGATGCTGCTGAAATTCTTATCTGCTAAACTTTGATACCAAAATCTGGCCAAAGGAGTATAAAAAAGTATTTTTTAAAAAGAATAAAAAATGTATTTTTATCATCTTAAAATATTAACATCAATAAAAACTTGCATCTAATTGAGCGCTCACCATGTGCCATGAGACCTATATCTTATTTAATCCTTGTGTGGTAGGAATTAACATCTTAGGGAAATTAAATAAGTAGTTGAAGCTCAGATAGCCATTAAGTTGTGGAGTTAGGATTCAGATCAAGGATGATCTGATTTCAAAGCCAATGTTCTTTTCCAGTATGAAGCACTGTGATGTCTCCACACGGCTGCCACTGCATGGAAATGTCTTTAATAAAAGAACTAGGTTTAATTTATGACCATATTAAATGATGAATGCATCACACAAAATGTAGTTTAATTGTAGAAGTATTAAGCAAATCCAAAGTTAGGAAAGGTAATAATATAATATATTATAATAATAATATAAAATAAATGTATTATCACCTGTAAATCATCTCGATAAAAGTTAAGACATCATTAAAAAATAATTATCCACCATGGCCAAATGGGATTTATTCTAGGTGTGCAAGGCTCGTTTGACATTCAAAAAACAATTAATATGATTCATCACATCAACAGGCTAAAGAAAAAGCATGATCATATCATAGATGCAGAAATAAAAATTTCCAAAAAAATCCAACACTCATGCATAATAATAAAAACTCTCGTGGGGCGCCTGGGTGGCTCAGTTGTTAAGCGTCTGCCTTTGGCCCAGGGAGCGATCCTTCTCCCACTCCCCCTGCTTGTGTTCCCTCTCTTGCTGGCTGTCTCTCTCTCTGTCAAATAAATAAATAAAATCTTTAAAAAAACAACAACAGCAAAATGCTCAGCAAACTACACATAGAGGAACTTCAAGTTTGGGAACAAGAGAAGAATGTCCCCTCTCACCACTTTTATTCCACATTGTACTGGAAGTCCCTAGCTAATGCAATAAAACAAGAAAAGGAAATAAAAAGTAGACAGGCTGAGAAGGAAGAAATAAAACTATCTTTCTTTGAGATGATAAGATTGTCTATTTAGAAAACCCTAAAGAATCCACAAAAATACTCCTGGAACTAATAAGTGATTACAGGTTAATATAACAAAGGTTAACATACAAAAGTCAAACACTTTTTTACATGCCAGCAATGCACAATTGGAATTTGAGATTAAAAAAGTAACGCCCTTTACATTAACACCAAAAAAAAGAAATATTAGGTTTATAAGTTTAGTAAGTAAAATGTCTATATGAGGAAAACTGTAAATCTCTGATAAAAGAAATCAAAGAAGTTCTAAATAAATGGGAAAATATTCCATGTTCATAGATAGGAAGCCTTATTATTATTAAGATGTCAGTTCTTCCCAACTTGATTTATAGATTCAATGTAATCCCAATCAAAATCTCAGTGAGTTATATTGTGGATAAGGGAATTCTCAAGTTTATATATAAAGGAACTCTCAAGGCAAAAAAGCCAGGATGAAACTATTCTGTATGATATTCTGATGGCAGAAGGTAGGACCTTACACATTTGTCCAAACCCACAGAACTGTATAACACAGAGTGAGCCCTAATGTAAACTTTGAACTTTTGTATAAATTTGGTCCATCAGTTGTAACAAATGTACCACACAAATGCAAAATGTTAAAAATTGGAGAAACTGTGCAGGGGAGGGGAGAAGCCATATTTCAGAGCTTCCTATACTTTCTAGTAGTTTTTCTATAAACCTAAAAGTGCTCCAGAAAATTAGTCTATTAAAATAAAGTTATTTGATAAATTTCAATATCATTCATGTTAAAAGTTCTTAGTTTTTATCAATGAAAGAATAAGTTTTGAATGTGATAATTAATATCTATCTTTAGCCATCAGGCAACAACTCTTTTTTTCTTTTCCCATTTTTCTTCTTTTTACTATGAAATTCCTTGAAAATGTTGGCTTCATTCACTTTCCCCATTTTCTTGTAGTCTATCCTAATTCTCTGTCATTGTAATGAAGCTTATCTTGTTTACCAAATAACAATTGTTACCATATTGCCAAAAAACCCCACAAAACAGAAAATCCTGACTTCAGCCATCACTTTTTTTTTCATCACCTCCCAACAGAATGTAATAAGATTTGGTCTCCGTGATAGCACCTTCTCATTTCCTCCTACTTCATTGACAACTCATGATCAGTTTCCTTTGCTGGCTTTTTCTTTTCATTCTGATTTCTAAATGTTGGAGTGCTACCAGACTCTATCTTCCTCCCTGCTTTCTTTTCTATGTGTCCTACCTTCCCAGATGATCTCATCTAGTACCATGGGTTTCTTTACATAACAGTTATATATTTATGGCTTCTGAATTTTTACCTCTGACCCTGACCTTTTCTCTGAGCTTTAAATTCACAAACTCAATCATCTTCACGTGAGACAGGTCTACCACATACAGTCTTGTAGGATAGTATTCAAACTTCAGGGATATCTTTCTATCATCTATCTATCTATCTATCTATCTATCATCTATCTATCTATCATCTATCTATCTATCATCTATCTATCTATCTATCTATCTATCTATCTATCTATCTATCTATCTATCTATCTACCTATTTACCCCAGGGACATTTATATAATATAATTAAAAATATTATACAGATATTTAAAGTGTGGGCTGGGGTGCCTGGGTGATCTCAGCTCAAGTCTTGATCTTGGGGTTGTGAGTTCAAGCCCCACATTGGGCTCCATGCTGGGCATAGAGACTACTTGAAAAAAATGTGGGTTTAAGAACTCATAGGCCGGTGATGGGTATTAAGGAGGGCACATATTGCATGGTGCACTGGGTGTTATATGCAAGTAATGAATCATGGAACATTGCATCAAGAACTGGGATGTACTGTATGGTGACTAATATAACAAAATAAATATTATTAAAATTTAAAAAAAGAAAAAAAATAACTCATTGAGTGGTTTTTTCCCTTGGTTTCTGGATTCATTCTTGCAAAATTTCTACTCAACAACTGATGGAATTTCCACATTGTCTTTTTGAATTGTGGAATGAAGGTCATTATGGTAGGAAAGGCCATATGAAAGCCATGGAACTGACTACAATAAATAGTCTCATAGGGGAAATTCAGAGTTTAGTGTCATCATCAATACCTTGAAAGATATAGAGGTGGTGATTCACCTCATATCCCCATTTAACTTCCTGTTTGGCCTGTGTAGAAGATGGATGGATTTTAGATAGTAACAATGGATTATCACAAATTTAATTAGGTGATGACTACATTGTAGCTGCTGTTTCAGATATGGTCTTTTTTTGCAGGCAAATCCACACAGCCTTGCCACCTGTAAAGCTATTTATCTGGATATATCTCTATATCTGTATCTATCATTCCAGAATGAAAGACAAGTTGCTACATTACACGCTGTGTCATGAAGAAATAGAAACAATTTGGTGTTCCTTTGGATTTTGAAAGGGACATATACTGCATTTAATTGTGCTGCTTGGACCTATTTACCAAGAGATATTTCCAAATGAAGCTCTTGGTTTTCAGTGGAGCCCAAAGAAAGAGAAGATTCTGGAGCAAAATTAGGCTGCAGGCAAGTAAATATGCTGAGTTATATGTTCTAACCAAGCTAATGATGCTTAAATTCAATGTGACATATTTGGGTACTATAGATGCTATGGCATGCTCCTGAAGGAACTCACATTGTAGGCTCTTAGGATTTTGGAACAAAGCTACACTTTCTCTAGAAAATTACTCTTTTCCTTTTGGGAAAACTTCTGAATTGCTATCAGGCCTTGGTGGGTAGAAACTTCATACCTGATCACGGGATTCTAAGAGAATATACTGCTGGAAATGCACATTATCAACTGGGTATCACTTAATCCAAGCCATGATGTTGGGTGTGTGCAGCAACCAAGGTGACTAACTTTCCCAGTTTACCTGGACTGAGAAGGTTACTAAGATTTGAGATTTTCAGTGCTAAAACTGAGAATGCCCTAGGCAAACTGGGAAAAGCATTCCATCAATTAAAAGTGACTTAGATGTAGAATAGGACTTGATGGCACAAGTAAGTTGTATGATTCAGACGTTCATGTATCTACTGTTGCTTTGCCAACTTTCCCTAAGCCCATTCCATGGCCTCATGGGGAATTTTCTGTGACCATTTGACGAAGGAAGAGAATTCTAGCCGGGTCTATGTATGGTTCTACAGGTTTTACTGGAAATGTACTGTAGGAACAAAAGAGCCCAGTTTTGTAGAAGTCAGTCTGTCTTTTTTCCTAGCCATTCTGATGCTTGTTCAAGGTTGTGCATGGGTTTAACAACATGGGACCCCCCTCCCCTGTGATCAAATCTGGAAGCCCAGCTTGCCAACAGCAAAGATGAGTGCTATACACTGGCAGTACCAACCAGCCACCTAGTAGCAAGTTGATTTCAATCTCCTTTCAATTACTGACAGAACAAATTTTCTCACTAGAATAGTCGTTCTGGGTATGGATTAGCTTTTCTTCCCAAATGCTTCTGCCAACTCTATCACCTATGGACTTGCAGAATGCCTTATTTGTGATCACAGCATCTCACATTTCATTACTTTTATTCAAGGAAATAATTATTCACAGCAGAGGGGGTGAAGCTATGGGCTCTAGCTCATAGTATTCACTGTTTTTGTTGTGCAATCATGTTGCCTACTATTCAGAAACAGCTGGCTTTGCAGGGTAGGAGAATGCTCCAGCTACATTAGCTGGGAAACAATACTTTTGGATGTTGGATGCTATTCTACAATGTGGAACATATGCTTATCTAGCAACCAGTGTATAATTCTACTTACCTTATAGCTAGAATACACAGGGCTAGAAATTAAGGAGTTAAGTGGGAATTGTTCCTTTTACTACCCAAAAAACTACAACATTTTTTTATTTTATTAAAATTTAATTTTTATTTTTTAAAATTTATTTTTTTATTTTTTATAATTGTTAAATATTATAAAATATTTTAATTTCAGCATCATTTAATAGTTTCTTTTATTTTTAATGATTTTTTTTATTATATTATGTTGGTCACCATACAGTACATCCCCGGATTCCGATGCA
>NC_048225.1:46763830-46763946 GCF_002007445.2 Ailuropoda melanoleuca
TCCTTTGCAAATATATTCTCCCATTCCGTGGGCTGCCTCTTAGTTTTTTTGACTGTTTCCTTGGCTGTGCCCAAGCTTTTTATCCTGATAAAGTCCCATAAGTTCATTTTTTCTTT
>NC_048225.1:46764225-46802765 GCF_002007445.2 Ailuropoda melanoleuca
TTGGCCGATGTCATAGAAGTTGTTGCCTATGTTCTCCTCTAGAATTTTGATGGATTCCTGTCTCACATTGAGCAACATTTTTTTTAAATCTTTTTTTTTAAAGATTTTATGTATTTATGCGACAGAGATAGAGACAGCCAGGAGAGAGGGAACATAAGCAGGGGGAATGGGAGAGGAAGAAGCAGGCTCATAGCGGAGGAGCCTGATATGGGGCTCGATCCCATAACGCCGGGATCATGCCCTGAGCCGAAGGCAGATGCTTAACCACCGTGCCACCCAGGCGCCCCGCAACATTTTTTCTTTCCATCATTATGTATTTGGTGACTGCTGATTTTAGAGGGCTTAATGCATAAAGAAAGAATGTTTTGGTTAGGAGACATGCGATAGTTCATTGATTTGGTAGTTGAGACTGCCACCTGGCAATGGTGGGCTCCTCATGTCATTGATCTAACATAGAAAGAAGGGTGTGACTGCAGTGGCTGAGGTGATTGATTCTAATTTCCAAGAGAAAATTGGATTGCTGCTGCACAATGGGGTGAAGAGAACTGTCTGGAAACGAGGGTATTCTCTAGGTGCACTATAGTGACCCAATAAAGGTAGGGCTGCTAAAGCTTCAGACCCTTTAAAAATGAAGATTTGGGTCATTTCACAAGCTTGTGAACCTTGATCAATTGAGATGATAGCTGAAGGAAAGAGGAACAAGTCAGTGGAATAAGAAAGTGTAAAACTCAACTATGGCATTGAGATCATTTATAGGAATGAGAACTATAGCAGATATTATTCTACCCCTTGCTTTTATGTGTATTTTAGTATATATTAACTATTTTCCTCACTCTTTTTCTCTATTATTTTACATGGAAATTGTTCATTGGGATTAACCTTACAAATTGACATTTAGGTTACAAAATATGCAGGTGGAATTTGACCAACTAAAGCAAAAGTTAACCTCCTCCGGAGATGGATATGGTGGGTGTTGGGCTCTGTCTCCTCTTTTTGGGTGACAGTGACTTCCTTTGTATTAATATTAGTTGCATCTCGTTCGGAGGTAGCATGAAGTTGTTACTGTTGTTGTGTGGAAGTTTAGTTATGCGCAAAGGGGTGTGACTGGATACTGAGTAGGCTGAGGGATATAGCATGCATCTCTTTTACTTATCTCTTGTCTTATAGACCTAAGCCCACTATTCTACATTCTGTTCTGAGATGTTGGGGCTGGGACTCTGCAAAAATACTTTCCCTAGATTTCCTTGCTAGCTGGCTTTCTCAAGTTAGGTGGTGTCAATGGGAGACATTGGTGGGAAATTGGAAAGAGAGAAGAGAGGGTATAGGACTTCCTTCCTGCTTTCAGCTCCCGTTAGTGTCCTTCCAGCATCGGGGACAGCTCCTTATGGTACTTCTAGTACCAGCTGTCCCATGTCCCCTCAGTTTGAGCACCAGCTATGTGAAGGCTACTCTTCCACATCCCTAAATTCTGGTAATCCTGTCTCTTCTCTGGTTTCTTCAGTCCCAAGGATGGCCTGCTGCTTCCTTAGGTTACTAATATTTGGCTTTCCTCACATGTCCCTTTTGGCTATTTCATTCAGTCTTCCAACATCAGTATAAGCAACTCCTTATATTAAATTCCTATGTTTAAATTTCCTAGGGTGATTTATTTTTTCATAATGGGGCCCTGACTGATGTAAAAAGAATCCAATGGGGAGAAGTGTTTCCTAGTATTGAGAACCGAGTAGGAAAGGTAAGTGGAAGATCACAGTAAGCCAACATGAGATAACCATGAATGGCTCAGACCTTTAAAAAATGAAGTTTTGGGTTACTTTACCAAATAAATAACACTGACTAGGTGAGGTGCGGAACTGGTAGTGGAAGAAGGTCATTATAAATACCAACTGTTGCCTTGTGACCAACTTAAGAGAAATGAGAATTGTCATTATGCATATTGCTTTGTCATGAATATACTTGTATTTATTAGCCGATTTCCTTTATTCTACTCTTCATTTCCCTTACTATTTTATATAAGGTATATTGGTGGTGCTTAATTTTATAATTTGGTTCATTAGATTATCAAGATGGGATTGTGGCTGAGGTGGAAGAGAAAAGAACATCACCAATAGATGAATACTGAGAGTGATGGGGCTTTGGGTGTAAGCCCTTTTTTTGGATAGAGAGTAAGTGCATTTTCATTTATATGAGGGGTAGCTATATTGTATTATATTATAGTTTCTATTTTTTATTGAAATTTAAATATGGTAGAAACTTGTGTATCAATATTATGTCAGCAAAGGCGTGAAATGTATTATATATTGTCTACTGGCATTTAGCAGTTGTTTCTACCTCTTCTATGTTCTAAACCTGTCCTTATATTGCAGATTTTGGAAAGGTAAAAACTTCATTTCACTGACTCACTTGTTACTAGAATTCTGAATGTAATTTAGGCCCTTCCAATGAGGTACATTTGTGTTAGATTTGGAAGCTGGAAGGAAGGTCGAGGCCATTCTTATTGGGTGGTGGCAGCTAATGTATGGACTTCAGCTGGTGAGAGTTTTTACAGTGGTCAGATTCCACATTCTATTGTTCAGCCAAAAGCTTTGTGACAGCTGCATTGGTTTCCTAGTTTTCTGAACTTTGGGTAGCAGAAATAGTTTCCTGACTATGAAACCTATTGGTGATGTGACCTTAATGTGTAGTACTGGCTCCTTGACTGCCATTCCTTTAATCATTTTAATGCTTTTTTAGAAAGGATTTATTTATTTATTTAAAAGAGCGTGCACAAGCAGTGAGCAGGGACAAAGGGAGAGGGAGAGAATCCTTGAGCAGTCTCCCCACTGATCATGGGGCACAACGTGGGGCTCTAACCTAGGATCATGAAATCATGAACAACCTGAGCTGAAACCAAGAGTTGGCCACTCCACTGATTGAGCCACTCAGGCACCCCCCTTTTAATGATTTTTAAAAACATTTAGCTCATAGTACACCAGAATCACCAGAGTATAAAATCCTTGAACTTGAACATACATCAATAGATAACTACAGTGAAATACGAAGAAAACAGAGGAAATAAATAAGACAGAGCATCTGGAGATATGGGGCAATAAGAAATAAGCCTAGCACATTTGTAATTAGAGTCCAACAAGGAAAAGAAAGAAGGAAATCAGACAGAAGAAATATTTAGAGATAATGGTTGAAAAATTTCTACCACTAGGGGCACCTGGGTGGCTCAGTCATTAAGCGTCTGCCTTTGGCTCAGGTCATGATCCCAGGGTCGTGGGATCAAGCCCCGCGTCAGGCTCCCTGCTCAGCGGGAAGACTGCTTCTCCCTCTCCCACTCCCCCTGCTTGTGTTCCCTCTCTTGCTGTCTCTCTCTGTCAAATAAATAAATAAAATCTTAAAAAAAAAGAAAAATTTCTACCTCTAATTACGGTTCATCAAGCTAACTACCTTCAACTCATAGCTATTTCTCCTTCAATGTCACCTTTACATTTTAAAAAAAATCATTTATTTATTTGTCAGAGAGAGAGCATAAGCAGCAGGAGCAACAGACAGAAGGGAACAGCAGGTAGAGGGAAAAGCGGCTCCCAGCTGAGCAAAGAGCCGGATGGGATCCCAGGACTCTGGGATCATGACCTGAGCCAAAGGCAGATGCCCAACCAACCGAGCCACCCAGGCATCCCAAGACCTTTACTTCTTTTTTTTTTTTTACATGCAATACTTTTATTTTAGACATGCAAGGAAAGCAATTTCAGAATCTACTAATTTAAAGCAAGCATCTATCTACAAATAAAGTAAGATCTTGTTAAAGCTTGGTACACGGCATCCAGAGCAAGCAGGCAGGAAACAGGACATATTCAGCATTAAAACCAGAGGACTACAGTGTCAACATAATGCAGAATAAAACTAAAGGTTTGTTAATATCATGAAACACCTTGTAAGGGTTAAAATTTCTAATTGTGTGTTAAATATCCATTACTGGTTAATGTTTGATGGAATCAAGACCCAACCTTTACATTTTTAATTAATATGCTTAAAATATTTTTATTTTGCACTAGAGATATTTTTAACAGATTTGAGACATAATTCACATACCATAGAATTCAACCATTTAAGATGTGTGATTCAAAGATTTTTAGTATATTCAGTGAATAGCACCATATCAATTTTGAACCTTTTTATTACTTCAAAAAGAAACCCCACATGCCTTAGGCTTCACCCCTTATATTAGTCAGGGTTCTCCAGGGAAACAGAATTAGTAGGTGTTTCTGTGTTTCTGTGTGTGTGTGTGTGTGTGTGTATTTTAAGAAATTGGTTCACACAGTTTTGAGGGCTCACAAGTCTGAAGTTTGCTGGGATGAGCAGCAAGCTGAAAATTTCCGCAGAAGTCAATGCTGCAGTCTTAAGTTCAGCGGCAATCTGGAGGCAGAGTTCTTTCCTTGTAAATGACTTCAGTGTGTTCTCTTAAGAACTTCAGTTGATTGGATGAGGCCCACAAACATTATAGAGGGCAAGCTGCTTTACTCAAAGTCTACTGATTTAAATGTTGAACACATCTTAAAATGCCTCCAGAGCAACATTTAGACTTTCACAAAGCAACCGGGTACTCTAACCTAGCCAAGTTGAAACATGGACTTGTGATAATGAGGTATAAATGTAGATTCATCAATTGCAACAAATGTACCACTCTGGTAGGATGTTAATAGTAGGGAGGCTGGGGAGAGGGAGAGTATATGGGAATGCTTTGTATTTTTTTTTAATGAGCAAAGGATTTAAGTAGACATTTTTCCAAAGAACATATACAAATGGCCAATAATCATATAACAATGCTAAACATCATTAGCCATTAAGGAAATACAAATCAAGACTATAATGAGATACCACTTCACACTCACAGAATGGCCATAATCCAAAAGACAGAAAATACGGATTTTTGGTGAGGATGTAGGAGAATTCGGGCTCTGATATACATCTGGGGGGAATGTTATAGAGTTTAGCTGCTTTGGAAAACAGTCTGGCAATTCCTCAAACTATTAGCCTTAGAGTTACCATACATACCAAAAAATTTAGTAGCTTTTTGGGTTACTTGGTAAACAGGCTGGAGTAGCACACCCAAATGAGAAACAGGTTGACTCCAAAATTAAAAAAGACTCACTAGGCATCGAGCCTGTATTTTTGTTGTATGAGTGATCAGATGCAGCACTTTATCCTTAATCTTAGAAGGAATAGCTCTACCTCCTCCACCCCATTGGACCTCTGGAAATTTCACTGAGGTTTGAAGCCCTCTGAATTTGTGTTGGATTAATTTCCCACTCTCTGACACACAAATATCTGACCAATAAGCAGTCACTCCTTTGCTCAGTAGGTCCAATCAGCATAATGTCATCTCAATATAATGGACCCAGTGTGATGTATTGTGGAAGAGAAAGATGATCAGGGTCCCTGCAAATGGAATTATGATGCAGGGCTGGAGAGTTGATATACCCCTGAGGCAGGATAGTGAAGGTATATTGCTGCTCTTGCCAGCTGAAAGAAAACTGCTTCTTGTTGTCTTAATTCAGAGATTAAGTATGGTATAAGGAGATGTGTATGGGTGCCAAGTTGACAAGCGGTGGCTGGTGATGGTTAATATTATGGTGTCAACAAATATAAAGACGCACTCACTCTCTCACTCTCAGGGGTACTTGCATGACTTGAGATGAGTAACTCTTTCGATTTTGTGCCCTGAGCACCTTGTTTGCCTCACCCATGTCCAGGCCTACCCCTCCTACCTCCATCTCCAGCCGCTTCCTAGTTCTATGTGAATGTTTGGTCAGAAAAGAGACCCCTGTGATCCAGTAGCTATCCCTCTTCAGACCTTGTTCCCCAGGACTTTGGGAGGGTGGAAATAGCCAACCATGTATATGTATATCAATCCTCCTCCATCTGCCCAAACTTACCTCCAGTACTCCCAGACTCCATCTCTGTTCTCTTTCTCTTTTCAGGAACATTTCAAATCCAAGGGCCCTATGAACCTGGTGGTTCTGCCCTGATCTGCCCTGCTTCCTTTTTTCCACTCAAAGCACTACCAACATGCAGGTAAGTTGATTCCATTCCCTGTCCTCCCAAGCAGTGTATCTGTACAAAGGTGGAAGGGACCAGCCTAAGGAAGCCATGGAGAAGTATTTGGGGCTAAATAATAGATAATAAAGAGACTTATGGTAGAGGTTTAGAAATGGGTAGGGACTATTTGTTTTGAACTGTGTTGGTCTCCTACCTAGCCCAGGAATCTAGATCCCTATCCTTTGTTGCCAAGACTTTAGAGCCTTATACCTTGGGGTCTATCCATAGCAATAATTTTTCAGGTGGAGGGCAGGAACATGTGTGCAGGGAAATGGGTTTAGAACCTTACATCTCGCTCTTTCTCTTCCCAGTTCTTGGCCTAGATCCTCACTTTCATGTGGAGGTCACTAAGTCCAGAGAAATCCAATTAGAGTGCAAGTCAGAAGGCTCGTTCCTTCAGCCAAAGATCCTGTGGATGGACTTGCAGGGAGGGAAAAATTCCAGCTGTGTCCAAGTCTCATCCAGAACAAAAGTGCTTTGTTCCACGTAACAATATCACTGCTCCTTCAGGGAACCTTCTCAGAAGAATCTAATACTTTCTATCTGGAGCCCAGTACTGAAAACAATTGTCCATAACAGGTCAGTTTTCTCTTTCCCCTCACTGTGCCCTCCAAAATGGGCTTTTATGGTCATACTCCATGGCAGTGGCACCTCTAACCTGGGTTTGACTGATATTTTCTCATGTTAGATTTAGATTGTGTATTTTAGGCAGGAGTATCTCAGAAATAATTCTGTATTCTTGATATATTCTATCTCAGTGGAGTGTGATTTCCATTTGTCCCATTACTGATAATGTTTATTTTGATAATTTGGCTAATGTGGTAACTTTCAGGTTTTTTTACTATGTAAAATTACTCTTTTCTACTTTATATATAATACATGTTTTGTGGGGAGATACTTTAAAGCTATGTAAATATTCAATTTCTTACCAAACTTTTAATATATCCATTTATCTAAGTATATCTGTTTGGACTCATGGTTTTCAGTTTTATTCAATGGTTTATAATCCATTATGATCATTATTTATCCGGATGCTCAAATTGTTTTCTATTTTGTCAGTGGGAACCCCTTCAAGCTTGCTTCTGAGTCCTTTTGACAGATCTCCATCATTCTTGGAGCATTTCCTTTCCCTGGCACAAAGAGATATTCCAGACTCATCTTGTACTTTCCCTCCTCAGTACTAGAATCAGCTAATTATCCAAGGAATCAAGATCTGAGTGTGAAGTATGCTTATTGCTACTGGCCTATAGCTGCTCCCAGTTCCTCCCAGTAGACAGGACTAGGGAACACACATTTATGTGTATATTTATTTCTACATTTATCTACATTTATTAAAAAACATAAGTTCACATCAAAGCCTCCAGTTCTAATCGAATGCCACAGGGTTTATTTTAGTCTCCCTGCCCTTTGAATATTTGTAACTCTCTTCTCTGAAAGTAATAATCCTGGCTCTTGATCCTTAATATATTTAATTTTTGATCAGTCCCCCTATATAAAGCCAATTTCTCATCTTGGTCTTGACCCCTTGTCCTACATGAATGCCCTCCTCAACCCTCTCCAATATTCTGTACTTGGCCTCTCCTCCACATGGATGCCTCCTTCCCTTGTTTGGGCTCTGAGGTGTCATACCCCATTCCGCACTGTGCTCCAGCTCTGACATTCAACAGGGAGCTTTCTTCCATTGATCCCCCTCTTCCCCATGTCAGGCCGACACAAAAGTTGATACCCCTTTGCTGCTTGGGCTCTGACACCTTACAGTGGGCCACTTCAGTTCTTCTGCACCCCACCCTGTCCCACTGCCAGCACAGATGTTGACTCTGTTCTGCCTTTCCTGGATGCTTTAGGACTATATTGTTCAGGAAGAGAAAGGTAAGGCAAGAAAGGAAAAGGAAAAAGGAATGGGAGAGGAAGGAATGGCTGTGACTCTCCCTCCTCTTTTAAAATAAAGACAGTTGTGAGAGACAGGATGGGAAATAAGCCTCTCCAATAATTTTAAGAAAGAGTACATATGAGGGGCACCTGGGTGGCTCAGTGGGTTAAGGGTCTGCCATCAGCTGGGGTCACGATCCTAGAGTCCTGGGATTGAGCTCTGCGGGAGCCTGCTTCTCCCTCTCCCTCAGCCTTCCTCTCTGCCTACTTGTGCTCTCTGTCCCTTTCTCTCTTTCTCTGTCAAATAAATAAATAAAATCTTAAAAAAAAAAGAAAGAGTACATATGAAATTTGAGGGTATGGACATTCATTTTGTTACTGTTAGCCCTATCCAAGTATTTTGAAGAGTCTTTTTATGTCCTCGGGTTTGAGGACCATTGATGTAAGGGTCACAGATTAAATGGAAGGGAAATGCCTAAGACACTTCTTACCTCAGAATCCTGGCAAACAGGCCTCCCAAGCTTTTAATGACCATAATTCCTTTACCTTAACCTCCAGTGTTCTACTCCCCTTTTCCTCCTTCTGTCCTCTTTCATCCCACTTCCCATCAAGAAGCAAGCTCTCTCCATCCATACCTCCTCTGTGCAGTAGAACCTTTCATGTGACACTGATTCAGGCCCTTTCTTCAAACTTCCTCTTCCTCCAACTTTGGGATGGACCCCCTTTGTGGGTGGGGCTGCAGGAGAGACTTACCTTTGCCTCTGCCATGGGGCTGGGTCTCATGGCCTAGTGATAGCTCTGGTTAGAGCTCAGGGCTGGGAGCTCTAAGGGGGTCTGGGTTAGAAGAAGGATGTCAAGAGGTGCTGAAAGGAGAGGAACTTTGGGAGAATGAAGTATTTTCTGATGGGCTACGGGCTTGGGCTGGGACTATATATGTGGTATATCTGGGGTGGAAACAAGTCCTATGTTCTACAAAATGATATTACTAGATAACATTTTTATTGTCACTATTTTAGAATGTGGAACTAAAAACCAGAGAAGGAACTTGGCAAAGATTGTGAAAATAAAAGAACATGTAATTAGACAGATTTCCTATAAATTAATGATTAACAACCCCAGGTGAACCTGAAACACTGTCTGGCAATCTGGAATGCTTTAGGTTCCTGGAATGTGCTCCTTTACCCATTTTCCATAATGGCTTTTCATACCTTTTTCCCTCTCCTCAAACCTCTTACCTCACTCTGCTTGTCTTCACAGCTGCCTCCTTGTTTCATTGACTAAAAGAAGCCATTGGTTGGGGACTTTTTCATCTTCTGTGCATGAAATCTACACATCTATACCTACTCTCCCCAAAACAAAGCCCAACTACATCTGTCTCTAGTTTTCCCCTTTTTGTTGAAATGGAGAAAGCAATCATCTATTTCCATGCCCTAGCCCTTCCTATCATTTTGCAGACTCATAATTTATGTGTTAAATTTCTGCTTGAACTATCTATAGATGTTTCTATTTCAAACAGTATTTTATGCTGATTGATACACTGAAGTCCAGTTTTCTCAGTTGTTAAGTGGGTATGGTAATAATATCTACAATATTTGGGAAAGATGGGTCCTTGCCTGGGTCCCACACTTCAGAGACCTCACATATCCCAAACACATACAAAAATGCATTTATTAAAAATCGTGTAGACAGCACTGTCACTTGGTCATTTGTGCTTGTACCCTCAAATGTCTGCTCTCATAATTAACACCATTGAAGCCCCAGGGAAATACACCTCCATATTTTTGTCTTGTGTCCTTAAAACAAAAGACGACTACATCTAAATATAGTAAAAATTTGTGGTTGAATCGTGGGTTGTTTTATTTGGTGCCAATTTTAAATATAGTTTTATTTAAAACATTGTCTTTTCCATGTACAATACTGTATTGCAAGTGTAATGTTACTTCCTTTCTCTGTACACATATTCCATATTCAAGAATCAAGAATGCCCAATTATTTACTGTAGCAGCTCAACTTTAAAACTGTTGTGGAATTTACTGGAAATTTGAGTCTTTTGATGATCTATGTGGAGCAATGTTAGACCTATGCTCAGGCTGGCTTAATCAACCTCTTCAGTGGTTGGCCCAGAGGAAGCACCATCAGATGGGGGAGCTCTACTAGGAGAGGAGCCATCGTTCCTCCTAGCACACTTCCTGCACTCCGGTGCCCCTTGGTAATGGTGAAATTGTAGATGAATTTCTCCAGCTCTTCCTGTTGATATTCACATTCTTTCTGCTCTGCAGTCTGCTTAATTTGAATTTAATTTCTTCTTCTTTTCCTAGTTTCCTAGGGAAGCTTAGATGATTGCTTTTAGATCTTCCTTGTTTTCTTTTTTTAAAAATTCTTTAAGTAAAAAAACCCTTTTTTTAGATCTTTCTTGTTTTCTGATAAATGCTATAAATTTCCTTGTAGCAGTGGTTTTGCTGCATCCTACAAATTTTGAAAGATGTTTTCATTTTCAGTTCAAAATATTCTCTAATTTCTCTTGAGGTTTCTTCTTTGGCCTATGTGTTATTTAGAAATGCATTGTTTAATCTCCAGGGATTTAGGGACCTTTTCCAGCTCTGTTTCTGTTATTGATTTCTAGTTTAATTCCATTGTGGTCCTAGAGAAGACATTATATGATTTCTATTATAAATTTTTGAAGGTGTGTGTTTTATGGCCTAGAATGTGACCTATTTAGGTAAATGCTCCATGTGAACTTGAGAAGAATGCACATTCTGCTGCTGTTGGATGAAGTAGTCTATAGATGTCCATTATATTCAATTGATGGTGTTGAGTTTAACTATGTCTTTACTGATATTCTGCCCACTGGATCTGGGATATTGAAGTCTCAAACTTAAAAATAAATTTATCCACTTCTTGCACTTCTATCAGTTTTTGCCTCATGTATTTTGACACTCTGTTGTTAGGTGCATGTGTGTTAAGGGCTGTTATGCATTCTTGGAGCATTGACCCCTTTATCATTATATAATGTCCCTATTTATCTCTGATAATTTTCCTATCAGTCTGCTCTGTATAAAATTAATATAGCTAATTCCACTTTTTAAAAAAAATTAGTTCAACCATGGTGTATTTTTCTCTATTTACTTTTTTAATAGTGAAAAACAGTATATTTAGATGAAGCCAGTTTAGATGACCCAGTTTTGTTGGCAACATCTAAAGCATCATAGTAAGGAGCCAGTTGAACATATGCCTTCTTCTCTCCATTGGGCCTGATCAAAGTGTTGACCTTGGCCACGTCAATCTCATAGAATGTCTTCACAGCCTGTTTGATCTGGTGTTTGTTGGCCTTGACATCTACAATGAACACAAGTGTGTGGTTGTCTTCTATTTTCTTCATGACTCACTGGATAGTCAGGGGGAACTTGATGATGGCACAGTGATTGAACTTGTTTCTCCTAGGGCCTCTCTTCTCAGGATGTTTGGGCTGCCTTTATTTTATTTTATTTAAAAGATTTTATTTATTTATTTGATACAGAGAGAGACAGCCAGTGAGAGAGGGAACACAAGCAGGGGGAGTGGGAGAGGAAGAAGCAGGCTCCCAAAAGAGCATGGAGCCCAACATGGAGCTCGATCCCAGAACCCTGGGATCACGCCCTGAGCTGAAGGCAGACGCTTAACGACTGAGCCACCCAGGTGCCCCTGGGCTGACTTTAGATACACAATGTCTTGGGCCATCAGAATGTAGGTGATGTGAAGACCTTTGTGTGTGTGTGTGTGTGTGTGTGTGACTGTGGATGCTTTTCAGCACCACTTTCTTGGCCTTCAAAACTTTGGCTTCAGCTTTGGGAGTGGCAGGGGCTTCCTTCTTCACCTTCAGTGCCATCTGAAAAGGCTCCATCCATTTACTTTTAATCTATATGTGCTTTATATTTAAAGTGGGCTTCCTCTGTGGTCCATATATACAATGGAATATTACTCAGGCTATCAGAAAGAACAAATTCTCAACATTTGCTGCAACATGGACGGCACTGGATGAGATAATGCTAAGTGAAATAAGTCAAGCAGAGAAAGACAATTATCATATGATTTCTCTCATCTATGGAACATAAGAACTAGGATGATCGGTAGGGGAAGAAAGGGATAAAGAAAGGGGGGGTAATCAGAAGGGGGAATGAAGCATGAGAGACTATGGACTCTGAGAAACAAACTGAGGGCCTCAGAGGGGAGGGGGTGGGGGATTGGGATAGACTGGTGATGGGTAGTAAGGAGGGCACGTATTGCATGGTGCACTGGGTGTTATACGCAACTAATGAAGCATCGAACTTTACATCGGAAACCGGGGATGTACTGTATGGTGACTAAGATAATATAATAAAAAAATAATTAAAATAAAAAAATAAAATAAAAAAATAATGTGGCTTCCTGTAGACAAAATATAGTTAGGTCTTATTTTTTAATCCACTCTAAAACCTCTGTCTTTAAATTGATGCATTAGACCACTATTGTTCAAAGTGGTTATTGATAGAGTTGGATTATCTACCATATTTATTGCTGTTTACTATTTGTTGCCCCTAGTCTTTGCTCCTTTTTGTGTGTGTGTATGGTATGCTCTTTTTCTGCCTTTTTGTGGTTTTTAACTGAGTATTTTATATGATTCCATTTTCTCTCTTTTCTTAGCCCATCAGTTATACCTCTTTTTTTTACTTTTTTTAGTGGTTGCTCTAGAGTTCGCAACATACACTTACAACTAATCTAAGTCTACTTTCAAATAATACTATATTGCTTTATGCATAGCATAAGTACCTTATAATAAGCAAACTAATCCTAACGTCTCCTTCCTATCCCTTGTATCATTGCTGTCATTCATTTCATTTATAGATAAGCATATATATATATATATCCACACACATATACATAGCATACATAATCAAATACATTATTGCTATTATTATTTTGAACAAACTGTTGTCTGTTAGACCAGTTAAGGATAAGAAAAATAAAAATTTAAAAACAAAAAGAAAAATAAAAGTTTTTTTTTTAGACTTTACTTATTCCTTCTCCTTTGCTCTTTATGTAGATACAAGATTCTGACCTATATTATTTTCTCTCTCCTAAAGAACTTCTTTTAACATTTTTTTCAGGGTAGATCTACTACCAACAAATTGCCTCAATGTTTGTTTGTATGGGGAAGTCTTTATTTCTCCCTCACTCGAAGGATAAGTTTATAGGGTATGGAATTTTAGGTTGGTGTTTTTTTCTTAAACATTTTAAATATTTCCCTCTACCATCTTCTTGCTTGCATGGTTTGTGAGAAGTTGAATGTACTTTTACCTTTGCTTCCCTATAGGTAATAAGGCTTTTTCCCCTCTGGCTTCTTGTGGGATGTTTTCTTTATCTTTGATTTTCTATAGTTCGAAAATGATATCCTGAAGTGAGTTTTTGGTTTGTTTTGACATTTATCCTGCTTACTATTCCCTGATCTTCCTGTGATTTGATGTCTAACATTAATTTGGGAGAAATTTTCAGTCAGTATTATTTCAAACATTTCTTCTGTTCCTTTTTCTTCTCCTTCTGGTATTTTCCATATTTATGTTATACCTTTGGTAATTGTCCCACAACTCTTAGATATTCTGTTCTGTTTTTTCCCGTCTTTTTTCTCTTTGTCTCTTAGTTTTGGTTGTTTCTATTGAGATATTCTCAAACTTAGAGACTCTTCCCTTGGCCTGCCCATCTATTAATAAGCCCATCAAAAGCATCCTTTATTTCTGTTACAATGTTTTGAATCTCTAGCATTTTTTTGTGGGGGAGGATGGTCCTTAGAATTTCCATTTCTCTGCTTATATCACCCAACTGTTCTTTTTTTTTTTTTAAAGATTTTATTTATTTATTCGACAGAGATAGAGACAGCCAGCGAGAATGGGAGCACAAGCAGGGAGTGGGAGAGGAAGAAGCAGGCTCGCTATAGCAGAGGAGCCTGATGTGGGGCTCGATCCCATAACGCCAGGATCACGCCCTGAGCCGAAGGCAGACGCTTAACTGCTGTGCCACCCAGGTGCCCCCACCCATCTGTTCTTGAGTGCTATCTACTTTATTCATGAGATCTGTTAGCATACTAATCATAGTTAAATTCCTGGTCTGATAATTCTAATATCCCTGCCATATATGAGTCTGGTTCTGATGCTTGCTGTGTCACTTCAAACTATGTTTTTGCTTTTTAGTATGCCTTGTAATTTTTCTTGATAGTTGAACATTAGGTACTGGGTAAGAGGAACTAAATAGGACTTTAGTAATGAGGTGGAGAGGTGTGGGGGGAGGGGAAGCATTTTATAGATCTATGATTAGGTTTCAGTCTTTTTGTGGACTATGAACTTCACAAGTGCTTCTCAGGGTTTTTTCCCCCCTCCCCTCAAGGGGGACAGGATAGTTCATGTGAGGTGGAGTTGGATATTTCCCTTTCTCCAGGTAGGTCAGGCTCTGGTTAGTTTTTCCTGAGGGCAGAACTTGTTCAGAACAGAATGCTCTGGCATATTTCAAGGTGGGTCTTTTTCTCCTGCCCCTGCTAGAAGCACAAGAGGATTTTTTTCCTTATTTACTATGAGAACTGGTTGACCTCCAGGAACTGAAACTTACACAATTTGGGGGGAATCCCATGATGACAGGCTCCCCCTGAAGTTTTTATCTCTCAGGGTTTTCTACATTGAGCCCCCACCATTTTGCAATTACAGTTCAGGTTATCTTACCCCAGCATTGATCCCATGGACATCTCTGCTCCAGTAAGTGTGATTCTTTGTATTTGCCTGTCCTTCCAATTTTGGGGATTTGCTCTGTGACCTTACTTCTCTTATGGATCTAAAAAGAGTTGTTGATTTTTCAGATTTTTCGGCGTTTTACTTATTTGAATGGGGTAGCAATTCCTTATAGCTAGGGCCCAGAAATCTCTTAGCTTTCTATGTATAGCTTTTGGTGAAATTATTTGGCTTCAAAAACAATAAATCTAATCCTTTTCCCAAATGATGTATTTTAAATATGTGAAGAAAGCTATTATGTTGTTTCTTATTTTCCCTGGGCTAACATCCTCCTTTCCTTGTCTCACATTCCCTTTTTTCTCTTTCCTTATCTTCCTTTCCCTCCTTCTCTTTCTTTTATTCCCTTGTCAAATAGTTATTAAACCTCCACCTATCACACTTTCTCTTAGGCACTGAGGATAACTTCTTTCCTTTCCTCAGAAAAATTATGCATTGGTAGGGAAAAAAAGCACATAAGATTTTATTCATTAAAATGAATAGAAGAATTAATAAATGTTATGAATCCTATAGGAGCATACTTTCTCCTGTGCTTTGATTTTGATCACCATTGCTTTCCCAGTCATTTTCCTTTAGATAAGCTGTATCATAGTAACATTCTCCTTAACTTGTAGTCTGGCTGTAGTCAAATCTGTGCAGATTCAGAAAATTCTCTTATCTCCACCTTTAAGCTAAATATCTTTTGAATAGTTTAGTGTTTGCTTATGTAGGACTAAGTCATGACTGGGAGAGTGTGTTTGAATGACTGATGCCACATGTAAAAGTTGGACTGGTCTGATATGTATTTTCTAATGAATATTTACTCCATTGCTAAATGTCAAAACATAATGAAGCCACACAATCCACACAGGACGGCATAGCCATTTTGGAGTCCGGAGATCTTTAATGGAAGGTGAATGAAACTTTGTTTATTCCGATGCGGGTGTAGACCCTAACAACCATCAGGGCTCACAGTGGCCAAGGTCCATCCTAGAATTTGTTAAACTAGGCAGCAGTTTTATTATGAATCCAGAATTTCATGGTGTGGAGAGCCCATGATTTATTTCGGTTGACCGTGACTCATTAATGGTAGATGAACGAAGAATAAAACAATACAATTTACTGGGTCACCATAGTTACTATTTAAAATGAATACATGCACAGATTTATTTTTTTCAACTTCAGGATATTCTCAAGGTGGCTTTGAATCGACTAACGCAGAATCCTAAAAAATTAAATCGATGGCTTAGAATTCAAATGGAAAAGTAGGTTTCAGAAAGAGAGCATATAACTTCTTAGAAAGGAAGTTTTGCCTTTTCTATACAGCTTTGCAACTGAAAATCTGTGTTTGGATTCCAGTGACCCTGAACAATAAGGGTGGAAGTGGGCCTTTATTTATTTCACATTGCCTTTCAGATTTCTTTTTAAATTCCCTGTGATGAGTGACTGTCGTTTTTTGATGGTCAAACGATGCTTAACGATGAAAATGAGAAAAGACCTTGACTAGGGTAGTGAAGCCTGTAACATACCCAGGAGCACATTCTATATAGAGATTTGAAAACACGAAGGACAGGGAAGCATGTTAAGAAGAATTCCCAGCTCACAGCAGCTTAGTGGAGAAAAGCTAAGATCACCATATGGTTAATCTGCCTGCCAAAGCACAGTGGCTATTGGTTCTTGCACCTGACAGTTATTGGAAACTATAACATTCCAGCACCTGTTAGTAGACGTTCTCTCTCACCATGCCAGGAAGTTATATAACTCAGAAACAGACGTTGAAGAGAAAATTCTTTGGAGCACTTACATGTACTTCTGAAAGTCGCAGACTTCAAAGAGAGACTACTGAGTCAGATGTCAGAGCACACTACTTAAATCAAATATCTAACTCTGAGGTGTTGTGTGAGGAGAAACAATTGGATTCCTCCCAGAGAAATTTCTTATCCCTGAAAGAGAGCAGAAAAACTGAAAAGAATGGTTCTTGGTCCTTTGAATGTTCCAAGACTGAAGGAGAAATCCTGGTCTTAAAATACTTGAAACATTTTAAACAAACAAACAACACTTCTTGTGACATATTGCAGTCTCCTCGTATTTCCTTCTCAAAATGAGATCATTCCTTTGCACCATTTAAGAGCTCGAGACACACTCTGTGATGGTGAATAAAAAGCGCCACTATCTCAGGCCTGCCTTCTGAGCTTTTATGTCTCATTGCCTGTCACAAGGAAGCTTCCTGGACATTTTACACTTTTAAAAACTTCAATTCAATAAAAATGAAGATTTTCCTTTTAGGTCACCATTTCTTCTGGCAGACTGAGTCTAAAATGCACTTTATTTCCCTTTAATTTAACAGCTCCAGCAGCTTTTCCAGTTAAATCGACTGTTCATTATTGAGCCCCATTTATGAAGGGGCTGTGCAGTGCAGTTTAATGAATCCTTGGCACAAAGCTCCCTTTCAGGACTGGGAAAGAATAGGGGCTGTTCAGGCCCTGTAGGGCTGTATGTCAAAGCCAGCCCATAATGCCTGTCAGCCAAGGGCAGAAATTCCCACTGATATAAGAATGTGCAAGAAATCAACTTTCACCACCGAAGAGCAGATTAAGACACGATCAGGAAATGAGACTGTAGGTTTAGAACAGTGACACCTGTTTGAACAGAGGGATTTTCCCATCCCTTGATCACTGTGTGCCTGGAGTGGGGGCTGGTAGAGGCAGCAATGCAGCTGAGGCCTCAAAGCCTTCCAGGGTCTTCTGAGAGGAGAAGGAAAGACCAAAAGACCATTGTGGGTGGGGGCACCTTTGGGCCAGGTCTTGTGCTGAGAACTTTCACATTGTTTTTTCTACTTTACTCCTCATAAGAAGCCTATGAGGATTATTTACATGTAGCAAGGGAGGAAACAAAGGCTCACAGGGATTTCATTTCTGGTTCAAGGTTACACTGCTAATTAGCCACTAAATGGCAATGAGGAGATGGAACGTAGGCCTGTCTGGCTCCCGAGTGTCAGTCTTTTCTAGTTCTCTGAAGTGAGGCTCATCAATAGATTTGGTCCTTTGGAAATACCCAAGTTCTAGTCACTAGGAATAGTTAAAAGTTTTTGATTTCATGGGATATACATTGATTGCCTACTAGGTGCCAGGCATATGTGACACACACTGGGATTATAGGCAGATGAGCCACGGCACGAAAGTATGAGGAGTGGGAGTTATGGGCTTTCTAGAGTGCTAGACAGGCCTGGGTTTGAATCCTAGCTCTGATGATACATAACTTGCATACCTTTCAGACCTGGGAAACCTTGGGAAAGTCCCTCTCACTAAGCCTTGACTCTGCTGCTCTTTCCCCCAGCCTTCTCCCCAGCAACAAGGGATGGTGGTTCTGGTGACTGTGGTATTGCTGACTACTCTCCTAAGGGTAACACTGTCCAGATGATTTCTATAGAAAGGAGTCTTGCATCCCTTTGTGTAGATAACCTGAGATCCCCTAATTATCAAACGGCTGTGTGGATTCTTTTTATTTGTTATTATATGTAGGCTCCAAACCCAGCGTGGAGCCCAAACACAGGGCTTGATCCCACAACCCTGAGATTGAGACTTGAGGTGAGATCAAGAGTCAGACGCTTAACCCGCTGAGCCACCCAGATGCCCCATGTGGATTGGCTTTCTTTTGGCATCATGGAGGAGATCAAGCCTGATGAAGTATAATTTTTAAAAAGGTAAAATCATGACTCTCAGGCAAATATAAATGAACGATATGTAAAAGAATCTATTTAACTCTTAGCAAGGAAACCATCAAGATGTTATGATTTGTTCAAAGAACATTTAAAAAGCCAGGTATATACTATTGCAATATTAGGGTAAGTTTACTGGATTACATAAAAACTGAGCTATAAATCTTTGTGGTTCCATGAATAGAAATTATTTGCATATCTACTAGGCAAATCTCTACCAGGTAATAAGTAATTTTATTAAATCTGGAATCTTCAACTATTGGCAAATGGTGAGAAAAATTGAATTCATTACTGTAGACAATCTCTGGGTGGTCTTTGTGCCTGCGTAACATTGAAAGTATGCGGGACTCACTTTTTAGCCTCATTTCTAAGATTTTCATAACTTTTCTGATAAGACTTATATTTTATAGACAAGTAAATTTGAACTCACCTAGAGAGAGGAAATGATTTTCCCACATCATAATGACTCATTAGCGAAGCCAGAACTAAAACTGAGGTCTCCTCTCTCCCTAAAAGTATTGTTCCACTTTACTGTTGTAGAACCATATAGCAAGCCTGTCTCCTCCACTAGAGACCAGAGAAGGAGAGGACTTGCACTTTTCTGATTGCAAAGAATGAAGAGGCATGTATTTTCTAGGGTAGCATTTAAATATGGGAACAAGAAATAAATGCTAATTGATCTATTTGACTAAGATACAAATAGGAAGTTAATTTTGGGGTTTACATCTTACTAACAGCACAGAGGTAGTTCAGTTCCTCAGATAGGGATCCCTGGAAACAGACCTTGAATTGGAGTTGTGTGCTGAAGGTTGATTGAGGGGGACTCTCTTCCCTATCCCTAGGGAAGAGAGGAAGTCAAGACTGGGCAGAAGGTGACCTGCTATCAGCCTCAGCTGATCTTGTGGAAAGTCCTGGATCCAGGATGGTCTTTCACACTTGATTCAAATTGAAGCAAGGTGGTGGGAGGGACGGGTTCTGGCGCTTGTAACCCCGCATCAGCCAATCATTGGTCTCTGGTGCACTTGGGGAAGGATATGACCTTGGGCAAGGCAGTTTCCCTCAGCTGTGGGCAATGCTTGGTGAGAGCTCCAGCTGTCAGCCATCAGCAGGCAATAATGTCAGCCGCCAGGGGATGGGTTCTTCAGCACCCAGAGGGGATCTGGGCAGAGGATCATGATTTTTATTACAAGTTTAGCTGTAATAAAAAGATTTCCACTCAAGGGCCAATTACACTTCAGTGTAATTATTAATAAGTATATTACCTTTTATTCTCAAAAATATACTCCCTTGGAAAATCAGTGTTATGGTCACCCTAAGAAAGAAGTTCTCAATCTTGCCATTCCTGACTCTGTCTTCTGAAAAGTGCTCCCTTCTCTCTGGACCCTATTTGAGATAAATAGATTCATACCCTCAGTGCATTTAGACTCTCAAAGACTGGCAGAGAGGGTTTTCTGTAGCAATTTCTGCTTTTGCTTAGCAACACAAAACTCTCCTGAGGCATAGGTGCAAACATCCTAGCAGCCTTTCTAGAATAGGCAAAGAGTTGGTGGAGGATGGAGATATAAGGCAAAGTACTGGGAGAATAAAACAAATTATAACCACAGAAAATTATTCTGCCACATGGTAAAGCAGAACTTTGTAGGTATAGCTACCATCTGGCCCAGCTAAAGACATGTTGACCCTGCATTTAAAATCAGAGATTCTTTTTCTTTAAAAAAATTTTTTTTAAAGATTTGTTTATTTAGGGGCACCTGGGTGGCTTGGATAAGTGTCTGCCTTCGGCTCAGGTTATGATCCCAGCGTCCTGGAATCGAGTCCTGCATCCGGCTCCTTGCTCAGTGGGGAGCCTGCTTCTCCCTCTGCCTGCCATTCCCCCTACTTGTGCTCTCTCTGACAAATAAATAAATAAAATCTAAAAAAAAAAGATTTATTTATTTGAGAGAGAGAGAAAGAGAGAGGGAGAGCATATGTGGGAGGGGCAGAGGAGGAGGCAGAGGGATAGGGAGAGAGAATCTCAAACAGACTGTACTGAGTGCGGAGCCTGATGTGGGACCGGATCTCAGGACTCTGAGATCATAACCTGAGTCGAAACCAAGAGTCAGGTGCTTAACAACTGTGCCACCCAGCACCCCTAAAATCAGATATTCTTAAGTCTGGAAGGGAATGTAGGGATCATCTATCCATTTTAGAGATGGGAGATAGGCCAAGGTTACACTCTAAGTACTTGTAAAGCTGGGATCAGGACACGGTTTCTTAAATCTCCCAGTCTAGAGCTTCTTCCACTGGACCAGCTTCTGTTCGCCAAGGAGAAATTAGCAGAGTCTGTAGCAGTGACAACAACATGGAGGCAGCAATTTGGCTTTGGATAAAAGGGAAAGATTGCTCTGAGACCTGGGATGACTTGGCAGAGGGGCTGGCAAGAAAACTGCTATACACAAGAGCATGGGCCTTATTTCTCCTCTGTAAACAGAGCATGGCATCAGGTTGGGGGCCAAAGTCTTCTCTGGTGCCAGGAAAGTGACAAATGCTAAAACTGCTACCATGGACAAGGCAGTGTGCCACATGCCATGGAACACAAAGATAAATAAGCTCCTCTGCTCAGAAATCTCCAGGGGTTCTCTCTGTTTTCATTAGATCAAGTCTAAGCTCCTCTGCACAGCATTTGACCCTTTCTGATCTTCTCTCTTCTACTCCCTGCCTCACACCCTATATTCCAGCCGCATGGTACTGCCACAATTACCCTGATGCTACCCTGCAGTTTTATATCTCCATGTCCTGTCTCATGAGGACTCTTTTTAGGATGCCCAACCCCCCACTTTCTTAAAGAGTTATAGTTACCGAATCTCCTTATCCTTTACGGCACATATCAATGGCATCTTCTTCATGAAGTCTTCTTCCCTTTCTGTGCTCCAGTAACAACCTGCTTGTGCCTCTACTCAAACACTGTCCTAAGGACAGAAGGCATGTCTATGGCATTTCTCCATGCCTATAGCATGGTGTCGCTAGGATGCTGCAGGTGCTCGGCAAATGTCTGCTGAATGAGTAAACTGACATGACAGTGGGACTCAGGTAAATCCCTGGGAATATGTCTGTCTTCTGAGGACCAGGACTTACTTAGGTATGTTCTGGTGCTTATGATGGTGCCTAGCACATAGTAGCCCCCAATAGATATTTCTTAAGTGACAGAGATAATCAAGTACACAAATAGCTGATTTGTGGCAAACTGGGCATGGGGCCAGTGGATTTAGATTTGAAGCTAAACGCTGTCCGTAGTAGCTCTTTGACCACCGGCAAGCTGCGAAGCTCTGTGCTTTAGGTGCCTTCAGTAAAACGGGGATGATATTAACTACCTGAAAGGATGACTGTAAGGATTAAATGAACAATGAAGGCGCCTGATATGCTTCGGATGTACAGGGGAAGCTCAGTAAATGCTCGTTGAGTGAATGGATGAATGAAGAAAGAAGTGTCACTGGAGAGATGGAGGTAAAGTATCAGGAAAGTAGGAGGGAAGGAGACAGAGCAGCTGGAGTTGGTGGTAACAGAGACTTAGGTGGGTTTTTGAAAAAGGTTAATATTTGAAAGCAGACTAGGATTTTCAGAAAGGGCAATGGAATTAGTGATACCCTGATTCTGCCCTATAGAAAAATTATCTAGTATGTTTTCAGCCACCCCAAAGGATATGCCCAACGAAAGTCACTTTAATAATGATGAGGAAAGACCAAGCATAATTTAGTAAAACAAGCCTTAAGCAGGGGAGTCTAAATTCAAGTTCTCTTTTCATAAAAGTCATTTTGAGGGGTTGGGGGAGGCAGATGGAAAGATAGGTGTGGAATCCTAAGACTTGAAATCTCCCCCTTAATTCATTTCCTCCCTGATGCTGTCAGGAAATGCTTTCCGGAAAGAACGGGCAGGTTTAATGCAATTATGTTGTGTTGGCCCTCCCCAGCTTGGCCATGTGCTAGGCAACTCCAGCTGGCCTCACACAAGAGAAAACAAACTTCAGCTGCCCCTTGGGCCGTTGTTTTAGCACTCCGCAGAGAAGGGTTCCAGTGGCTGATCCGAGCTGCTTAAGCTGTTTAATTGAATGAATTCAACCTCGTATAATAGGATCTAGGTCTTTAAGCGTTTCTGTCTGGCATACCGGATATTGGGCTGAGGGCTGCTCAAGTTACCCAGGCTTGCTGAGACCCTGAGTGTCTCTGATTTCCGCAGTTGTCACATTCTGGTGTAAACTTCGGCAGGTTCAGAGCAGCCTTATGCCGTGCCCTGATGGATATTGTGCCACACTGATCCAATGTTTAATTCTGTAAGAGGGGTACGTGCTATCAGGTATTTGAATGAAGTCTGAACCAAAGAAGATTCCACATGCAGGGACTTGTGTAATTTTCCCCATTTTCTTCTTAATGGGAACTCAGCACACATGCATGTCACCAATTTTTTAAGATATAATTCATATGCCACAAAAAGACACCCTTTTAAAGTGTACAATTCAGTGGTTTTTAGTATATTAACAAAGCTATGCACCCATCATCACTATCTAATTCCAGAACATTTTCATCATCCCAAAAAGAAACCCCATGACCATTAATACAAGTCACCAATTTTAGGTAAATGAAATAAAGTTAAAAAAATGAATGATAGATTATAGCAAGAAACACAGCTTTAAAAAGTAATAAAACGGGTGGGCGGATGGGGTAACTGGGTGATGGACATTAAGGAGGCATGTGATAGAATAAGCAGTGGGTATTATATAAGACTGATGAATCACTGACCTCTACCTCTGAAACTAATAGTCCATTATGTTAATTTTTAAAAAACTAATAACAATACTTCATATGAGTTCGAGGGATGAAATCATATGCATTCACTGAAGTAATTATATCCAGATCAATAACAGATTGCTTCAGCTATAGGTCAGATTCTATAATTAGGTAATTTTTCTTATTCTGTATTTATACTAAATTAGAAATGCTAACTCCCAATTATAGCTTGTTGGGAACAACAGCAATTGTCCGTTCTGTTAGACAGCTCTGGATATTTGGGTCAAACAAGGCATCTTATCCACTATATACCCATCCGCCGTCCTTCCCCCTTCCTCCCTGCAAACAGAACGCGATCTGTTTGGGTGTTGGGCAGAGATCCCTCCATCTCAGTAAGCATAGATGCCTAGGCAGCTCCAGGGATAGATTATAATTGGTCTAAACAAAGCGAGGTAATATCCTTTTCCTTGGTTATTGAGTAGTGTAAGGGTAAGCATGTAATCTAGTTTTGGCTAGTGAGATATTTTCTGGGAAGGGCGACCCTTTATGTATAAAATCATAAGGCCTCCCGAGGAAAAGGCCCTTTGTCCTTTTGGAATAACGGTGTGATGTTTGAAAGTGAATCAGCTGTCTTGCAACCATGCAGCACCCATGTAAGGATGACAACTAACACATTAAGGAAGATGGAGCAGAAAAATAAGTCTGGGATCATGGTGATAACAACAGCTGAACCAATGCTGGAATTTGCTCACATTAGGATCTCGTTCTCTTTTCTTTCTTTCTTTCTTTCTTTCTTTCTTTCTTTCTTTCTTTCTTTCTTTCTTTCTTTCTTTCTTTCTTTCTTTCATCATCCACCTACCTAGTTTTCTATGACTATCAGCCCAATTGTAAAGACCTAGAAGTAATAGAGATTTTTAATTCAACATCCCATCAGATGTTAATTTTATAAGCATAACATACTTGAACATTTTAATTTGGGAAATAACGGTGCATGAACTTCCAATTCTAATTTTAGCCGCATTTGGTTCTAGAAAGTAGTTTTTAATACTCCATTGCAGTGTGTTGATATATTTTGAAATATTTTTCAATAATATGCCTTTAATTTCTTTCTTGGGTAAGTGAAGAAAATCATTACCTAAAAGGAAAAAATCAGGCTGCTTTAAACCACAGTCCTATTCCTAAAAATCCTGTTATCTTATCCGCAACATAAAATATTTTTGATATCTCGGCTGGAAATTACTGATAAGGCCTGCCTAGTCAGGATACTGAATATGTTGCTAAGATAAGGCATTTGAGAAATATCCTTGACATTGTTACAAGTTAGCATTATAGTGTCATAATTTCCATTTGGAATAAAGTAATTGCCAACTAAATGAAAAAGCTCTTGTAGAATTACTTTTTAAATTTAGATTTTAATGTGTTATTAAAATGAATATGTACATGGTTTATAAAGGAAAAAAGTTTTATGATTTTCTTCTCCATTATCCCTACTTCTGACTCTCACTTTAAACATTTTTTTAAAGATTTTATGTATTTATTTGAGAGAGAGAGAGAGTGAGCACGAGCAGGGTGAGGGGCAGAGGGAGAAGCAGGCTCTCTGCTGAACAGGGAGCCTGATGTGGGGCTCCATCCCGGGACTCCAGAATCATGACCTGAGCTGAAGGCAGATGTTTAACCTATGGAGCCACCCAGGTGCCCTCTCACTTTAAACATGTAAAAACTATTTCTTCTTTCTACTTTTACCTACATATTTCAAAATAATTGTATGGAGATGCACTGCCCAGATCCCCCCTCAAGATAGGTCTCATTGCCTAGCTGATGCCAATATGGCGAGCAGACAGTGTTCGGGGGTAGCTTGCTCAGGCTTCCTCCTCTTCTAAGCTGAGATCACACTCTCACTGAGATGACCGCTTCAGATGATGGCCGCACAAAGTGGTAGACGCAAAGGCCTAGCTACTTCTGCCTAGCGTAGTGCCCCTTTAATGAGTCGTCTTAGCTGCAGACATCTCCTGCGGGCTTGCAGAGACTTCTGTCAGATCCACCGAACTATATCTGAGGCCCTCCCTGCTGGACTTGGCTTCCTCTTTCCTTTCTTTTCAGAGGTCTCAGATCTGCATTGGAGTCTGAAGGCTCTCCTTGTCCAGCTCTGCTTTCTCTTCCTTTAATCTTTTGTGTTACCCCTCAAAAGGCCGCCTTCCCTGAAACTATTGCTTATAGAACACTTACACCTTTTCCACTGGTGGGGTGCTGCCCCTCTAACTTTTCCCAGTCCTCTGCATGTAGTTCCAGCATGAAGTTGGATTAAATAAATATTCAGTGATTATTCTATTATTGTGTAAGTATTCTTCACAGCTCATTTATATTTTACTGAAATTTCTTGTGCAGTTTATTGTTTTACCCAAAGTTAATGACTGCCTTATTTGGGGAGGGGGGACTTAGTTTTCTATGTACATTTCGCTAGTTCTTCCCTAAACACATTAACAGAAGGGTAACACCTTCTTATAGAATTTAGAATGCTTTTTTTTTTAAAAGATTTTATTTATTTATTTGACAGAGAGAGAGACAGCCAGCGAGAGAGGGAACACAGGCAGGGGAAGTGGGAGAGGAAGAAGCAGGCTCCCAGCGGAGGAGCCTGATGCGTGGCTGGATCCCAGGACTCTGGGATCACGCCCTGAGCTGAAGGCAGATGCTTAACAACTGAGCCACCCAGGCGCCCCTAGAATACTTTCAATTGCAAGTACCATCATGACCAACTAAGAGTAGCCTAAACAAAAGAGGTTTATTATCTCACTCTTTTTAAAAAATTATTTATTTATTTATTTATTTAATCATGACCTGAACCGAAGGCAGATGCTTAACTGACTGAGCCATCCAGGCACCCCCTATTATCTTACTCTTAAAGAAGTCTGTATCTTAAAAAAAGGGGGGGGAAGGGAGCACCTGGGTGGCTCAGTCAGTTAAGCATCTGCCTTCGGCCCAGGTCATGATTCCTGGATCCTGGGATGGCCCAGGTCATGATTCCAGGATCCTGGGATCGAGACCTGCATCGGGCTCCCTGCTCACTGGGGAGTCTGCTCTCCCTCTGCCCCTCCCCACCTTGCATACTTGCTCTCTTTCTTTCTTTCTCTCTCTTGCAAAAATAAATAAATAAAACCTTAAAATAAAAAAAAGAAGTCTGTAGCTAGGGAGTTTGAGGGTTGGTTAATTCAGTGACATTATAATGTCATTGAGGATCCAGTGCTTTTCACATTTCTGGTCTGCCAACCTCAGCATGTTGATTTTTGTTTTTTAGGCTTTCCCCTTTGTGGTTATAAGATGGCTGCCATAACTCCAAGTATCACTTATATATGAACAAAGGCAGGAAGGGGAACATTTCTTCCTCTCTCTTTCCTTTCTTTCTGTTTATCTCTCTTTTTGATATGTAGGTAAGGGGGGGCTTTCCTAGAATTCCAAGAGTAGTTTCTCCTAATGTCTTATTGGCCCAGATTGGACCTCAAGCCATGCTGTAGTTAAAAGAGAGGTGCAATTGTATGTCATATTCAGTTTCCACAGGATTAGGTGGGCTGTGTCAGGTAAGAATTAGTGTGGGATATTGAAAGCAGTGAGGGGGGTGCCTGGGTGGCTCAGTCATTAAGCGTCTGCCTTAGGCTCAGGGTATGATCCCGGAGTCCTGGGATCTCCACCGGGAGCCTGCTTCTTCCACTCCCACTCCCCCTGCCTATGTTCCCTGTCTCGCTGGCTGTCTCTCTGTCAAATAAATACATAAAATCTTTAATTTAAAAAAAATGAAAGCAGTGAGGGTATCTGCCACCTCCCACCATCATGGTCAAATACCTAAGTATATCTATCACTTCCATTTATTTTTCTTGGAGATATCCCCTCCTTCTCCTGGACTTCTCCATTCTCCTGTCTCAGTTTGGACAGATTGTCATCGTTCGGCCTGCTATGTGGTTATTATTGCCATGCTTCTCTTGGTTATCAATCAGGGAATTCTATTTGATTCTATCTCATGATGGACCCCTGTTTTCTGAATACTCTTTTCTTCTTTTTTTCATGAAGCACGTTATTCAGTGGTTCCCTGAGAAGTTTCTTGAGAGACAATTTTATAAGGTATTATATGTCTGAATATGTTGCTATTCTACACTCATGGTTGAGTGATCACTGGGTTTGGTATAAAATTCTAAGTAGGAAATAATTTTCTCTAAGATTTTTAAGGTCATTGTTCCATTGTTTCCAAGATCCAGTGCTGTTAATGAGAGGTCTGATGTTATTTTTTTATTTTTATTTTTTTTTAGAAAGAGAGTGAGAGAGCAAATGTCAGAAGGGGGAGTGCAGAGGGAAAGGAGAGAGAATTTTTTTTTAATGGTTCCTAACTTCTGTAATTTTATTTTTCATTTTCTGAAATAAACCACTAGATTAATTGCCAACTTTTATATTTTTGTAATCACAACTTTGTAGTATAGCTTGAAATCAGGCAACATGATGCCCCCAGCTTTGTTTTTTCTTTTCAACAATTCCTTGGTGATTCGGGGCCTTTTCTAGTTCCACACAAATTTAAGGGCTGTTTGTTCCAGCTCTTTGAAAAATGTCATTGCTATTTTGATCGGGATGGCATTGAAAGTGTAGATTGCTCTGGGTAGCATAGAAATTTAACTATGTTTATTCTTCTGATCCATGACCATGGAATATTTTTCCATCTTTTTGTGTCTTCTTCAATGTCTTTCAAGAGTGATCTGTAATTTCTAGAATATAGATCCTTTACCTCTCTGGTTAATTCCGAGATATCATATGATTTTTGGTGCTATTGTAAATGGAATCGATTCCCTAATTTCTCTTTCTTCAGTCTCGTTAGTGTATAGAAATGCAACTGATTTCGGAGCATTGATTTTGTATCCCGCCACATTACTGAATTGTTCTATAATTCTAGTAATTTGGGGGTGGAGTCTTTTGGGTTTTCCATATAGAGTATCATGTCATCTGCGAAGAGAGACAGTTGGACTTCTTCT
This sequence comes from Ailuropoda melanoleuca, assembly GCF_002007445.2. Taxonomy (NCBI): domain Eukaryota; kingdom Metazoa; phylum Chordata; class Mammalia; order Carnivora; family Ursidae; genus Ailuropoda; species Ailuropoda melanoleuca. The sequence continues at coordinate 46,792,427 of NC_048225.1, forward strand.
TTGCCGATTTGGATATGGCGAGAGTGGGCATCCTTGTCGTGTTCCTGATATTAAGGGAAAGACGTTCAGCTTTTCCCCATTGAGAATGATATTCGCTGTAGGCTTTTCATAGATGGTTTTTATGAAATTGAGGAATGTACCCTCTATCCCTACACTCTGAAGGGTTTTAATCAGGAAAGGAGGCTGTATTTTGTCAAATGCTTTTTCTGCATCAATTCACTCTGAAGGGTTTTAATCAGGAAAGGAGGCTGTATTTTGTCAAATGCTTTTTCTGCATCAATTGAGAGGATCATATGGTTCTTAACTCTTTTTTTGTTGATATGATCTATCACCCTGATCGATTTGCGAATGTTGAGCCACCCTTGCATCCCTGGGATAAAACCCACTTGGTCATCATGGATAATCCTTTTAATGTACTGTTGGATCCTGTTAGCTAGGATCTTGTTGAGAATTTTGGCGTCCATATTCGTCAGGGATATTGGTCTGTAATTCTCCTTTTTGATGGGGTCTTTGCCTGGTTTGGGGATCAAGGTAATATTGGCCTCATAGAATGAGTTAGGTAGTTTTCCTTCTGTTTCTATTTTTTGAAACAGCTTCAGGAGAATAGGTATTATTTTTTTTACAATAATTTTTTATTATATTATGTTAGTCACCATACAGTACATCCCTAGTTTTTGATGTAAAGTTCCACGATTCATTACTTGCGTATAACACCCAGTGCACCATGAAATATGTGCCCTCCTTAATACCCATCACCAGCCTATCCCATTCCCCCACCCCCTCCCCTCTGAAGCCCTCAGTTTGTTTCCCAGAGTCCATAGTCTCTCATGGTTCATTCCCTCTTCTGTTTACCCCCCCTTTCTTCTTCCCTTTCTTCTCCTACCGATCTTCCTACTTCTTATGTTCCATAAATGAGAGAAATCATATGATAATTGTCTTTCTCTGCTTGACTTATTTCGCTTAGCATTATCGAGGAGAGAGAATCTTAAGCCGGCTCCATGGGCTCAGGGTAGGGCTGGATCTCACAACCACGAGATCATGATCTGAGCTGAAATCACAAAACCTTAAATGACTGAGCCACCCTGGTGCCACTAGCTCTGATGTTTTTCTGATTCCATTTTTATTTTTATTTTTTGTACATGATATTTACTTTTACCTAGAGTCCTTTATTCCTTGATATTCTAAAAATTTCTAAAATGCTTTGGTGTGGGTCTTTTTTCATTAACTTTGCTAGGCATTTAGTAGGTTCTTTTAATTTGCAAATGCATATTTTTCAGGTCTACAAAATTTCCTCGTTTTATTTCTTTGATAATATTTTCTTCTCCATTTTGTCTATTCTCTTTTCTGAAATTCCTTGAGGCTTAATGTTGAGCATCTCTTTGATTTTTTGTTCTAAGAGATTTCCTCAACTTCACCTTCTAATCCTTCTATTGACTTTTTAAAATGTAGTACCACAAATTTCTAAGAGCTCATTCTTGTTTTTGATTCCCTTCCCTTTTTTGGTATCATCTAATTCTTGTTTCATGATTGTAATATTTTCTCTCATATCTTTAATCTTATTTTATCTCTTTAAATTGTAATTTATATGGAAGTTTTCCTGTTTTTTGCATTGTCAGTTTCCTCTGAGATCCTCATCCCCCAGGGTTTTTGTTTTTGTTTTGTTTTGTTTGTCTCTGCCATCAATGTTGAAGACATTGCCAAAATATTTGATGAACCTTGGATGACAATTTATTTTTTAAAATGGATAACTATGGGGCACCTGGGTGGCACAGCGGTTAAGCGTCTGCCTTCAGCTCAGGGCGTGATCCCGGCGTTATGGGATCGAGCCCCACATCAGGCTCCTCTGCTATGAGCCTGCTTCTTCCTCTCCCATTCCTCCTGCTTGTGTTCCCTCTCTCACTGGCTGTCTCTATCTCTGTCAAATAAATAAATAAAATCTTTAAAAAAAAATAAATAAAATGGATAACTAAAAAGCTTATTGGAAATCCATCCAATTTTTTCTCATGTGCTATTAACCCTTCAGAGAAGACTACTCCAATTTCCTGATTGAGGAATAGATAACCTGCTGCAAACATTCTAGAAACTAACTGAAAAGGTTGAGGGTCATTATTGATAATGCGGAACCTCATTTAATCCTCTGTTTTCAGTACGATGTCTCATTGCCAAATTTCCATTGCCCAAGGAATCCACCAGACTGGAAACAGTCTGGTTCAATTCCATAGGAAATAAAAACTTTGTTTCCAAATCCAATTAGAAGAGAGGTTGTTTTGTGACTACATGGGATGGGGAAGGGGTCTTAGAACTTAACTGCTTCTGACACAGGCTTTCAACCAATTCTCCTATTTTCAGTCTCCCTCCTCAAGTATTTGCTTTCTCAAATACTGAAGCTTTCCTGGGTTCTGTGGCCCAAATCAGCTAGCTTCCAAATTTCTTCATCCTTTTTCTTTTCTTTTTTGGTGTTTTACAAATTATTATACTTACAGATACGTTTATGCCAGCATGTACATTTTATATTTTCATTTGTCTTGTTCACTATATATAATATATAATGTTTTTTATATTTTTCTCACTAATTTAGTACTACAAAAACTGTTTTGAAGCCATTGGTCTACTTTCATAGATTTGAGACCCAGATGTGTACTATATTAATAACGAAGAGAATGAAAATGTAACCAACAAAAACTGTAATGTGTAAATTACATAAAAATGAAGTGAAAAGCACATCTGTTAACTGAATGGTCACATAATTTAGCTGGAACAAACATGCAGTCCTTGTAATACATGTGTAATCACTAGGATATGATTATAAAGAATAAACTATGATTTCTATGAGAGTCATAATTAATTTTTTCTTAAAGATTTTATTTATTTATTTGACAGAGATAGAGACAGCCAGCGAGAGAGGGAACACAAGCAGGGGGAGTGGGAGAGGAAGAAGCAGGCTCCTAGTGGAGGAGCCTGATGTGGGGCTCGATCCCATAACGCCGGGATCACGCCCTGAGCCGAAGGCAGATGCTTAACCACTGTGCCACCCAGGCACCCCTCATAATTAATTTTTAATTTAAAGTTTATAGAATATGTACACAAAATGGGTTCAGCTCTTTTTTCTTTGAAATCACTGAGGATCACCTGAGCAATCAATCATTGGTGACAAGCAGGGGATGGAGGGCACAGTTTAGGAAACACTGACTCAGTGATTGTTTAGGGTAGGAGAATCTAATGTTGATTTTATGCATGTACTCCTTGCTGCCCCGGTTTAGCAATATTCTGGAAAGCTCATAGCATTTTTTAAAAAATTGAAACAACAGAGATTGGTAGGATGCTTCCCAGTTTGCAAAGTGCTTTCACATCCATTATCTCATTTGAAGTGGGCAGGGCAGGGATTATCTTGCTCAAGAGATATTTCCAGGGTGTTCAGTTAGAATGAGGGCTTTCTGTTTAGTTGCTTCGAAAGATTTATTGGAGTGTGGGGCTCTTCCTTTACGGTGAAGGCTATTATTTAACAAAGAGCCCATGAAACTTGTTTCATAACAAACCATCCCAGAACTTACTGGCTTAGAACCAAAAATTACCATTTCATATGGTTGTGTAGGTTGGGAATGCCAGCGGTTCTTTTGCAGGTCTTTCCTGGAACCACTCATGTGACTTCAGTTATTTAATGATTTGACTGGGTTTGGAGGGTGCAGAATGGCCTCACTGGCATGTCTTGCAGTGGTGCTGCCTGTCATCAGGGGTAACTTGATTCTCCTGGGATTGTTCATAGTGTGGGGTCTCAGTGTCCCAAGAGTATGAAAGTGGAAGCTGTCAAATCTCTTACGTTGACAATTGCAAAGGCTGGAACTTGTGTACTGTCTCTAGCACGGATTTAAAGGTGTGGAGAAATAAACTCCATGGGAAGAGTTCCAGTGTCACATTGCAAAGGGGTTTGGATCCAGGGATCAGTGATTCATTGAGGCCATTCTTTTTTTTTTTTTTTCCTTTTATTAAGTAGGCTCCATGCTAGGGGTGGAGCCCAATGTGGGGCTTGAACTCATGACCCTGAAATCAAGACCTGAGCTGAGATCAAGAGTCAGACACTGAACCAACCCACCCAAGCACCCTGGGGCCATTCTTATAATAATCAACCACAGCTACTGTGTATGAAGATTGTTCATTCCATCTTACATTTTTCTCTTCATGAGAACCCTTGAAAGAAATACATGACTGGCTCTAGTATGGAGGATCCTTCTATTTATTCTAAGCAATTCATAAAGTTAGTAGATCTTGGTTTTTTACAATGAAGCTATTCATTATAGCACTGTTGGCCTGGAAAAACCCCAGCTGAGTTAATCATAAGAGCACTGGTTGAATAAACTGTGGTAGATCCGCTCAGTGGAATATTACACGACTGTAAAAGAAAATGAATGAAGATATATTATTACTAAATGAAAAAAAAACAAGGTAGAGGAAAACAAGTATAATAACAATATGATTATCTAACAAAGAATAAGCCTGAACCCAAAGAAAACAACAACGATTACTTATAGGAAGAAGGTATAGAAGATAGGGTAGAGGGGCTACAATGGAAGCTAGCCCTCCCCGAATATGTCTTGTGGTGTAGTTTTAATTCTGAAACCATGTAAATTTTTAAAAATTATGAAACAAAATCAAAGATTTATAAAGCAATTTTTTATATAAAGCAAAGTAAAACAAATGAACCTACCTTTTTATTGAATTGGTGGCATAACTACATAGGATTTTTTTTTTTTTTACAATTTTATTTATTTGTAAGAGAGAGAGAGCCAGTGAGCACAAGCAGGGGCAGGGGCAGGCAGAGGGAGAAGCAGGCTCCCCGCTGAGCAAGGAGCCTGATGTGGGACTTGATCCCAGGACCCTGGGATCCTGACCTGAACTGAAGGCAGATGCTTAACCTACTGAGCCACCCAGGCATCCCCACATAGGATTTTTTGAAGTGAATTTAAAACATAGTAATTGGACTGTTCCTCACTAGTGGGATATGTTTGGAGGACAAAAGGATGCCAAAAAAAAAAAAAAAAAAAGAAGAAGAAGAAGGAAAGAAAAAGAATTGAATTGTTTGAAGTGATTATACTATTAGTAAGAATATTGGCATTGCTATTATGAAAGAATTATACATATTGTAGCATATATTCTATAGGGTGTGTGCGTGTGTGTGTGTGTGCACGCACACTACAGCATAAAAAAGAACTTGAATCTGATCAAGACTCTACATCTGCTTCCCATTTACAGGCAACAGGGGCCAGAGAAACATGTTAAATGACACTGTGGAGATAAATGCAACTAACCAAGTTCTGAATGTGGGAAAGATGACAAGGCCATGACCAGTTTCTTCAACAAACCAATTGCAGAGAAAACAAAAACTGGAGGCAACATAGATTAAAAGAGATCAAGTGATGTATCAAATCAATTCTCTGCTATTTCTTCCATTGAGGGTTGGATTCTAATTTCCCTCCCCTTGAATCTGAGCTGGACTTAGTGACTTGCTTGACCAGTAGAATATAGTGAAAATAACATGCTGGGAATTCTGGGACTATTTCATAAGAAGCCTGGGAGTTGCCAGATGGGGCGACTTACAGCACTGTCTCTGGGATCTCTGAGCCTCCTTGTAGGAAGTCTGAGTACTCGTAGATCGGTATATTGCAGAGGCCAGGAGATGTGGGCATGGGTGCAGTCATGTGAATGACACCATCTTGGATCCTCCAGACCAGCCATAGTCGATGTGGAATGAACCAAAAGGATTACTCAGCCAAGGATTGCTCAAATTACTAATCCATAATATGGTGAGGTATAATAAAATGTCGTTTGTTTTTAGCTGCTCAGTTTTGGAACTGTTTGCTCCACAATTATAGATAACCAGAATAACATCTAATGTTTTAAGATGGACATTAAGATCTAGTGGTAGTAGAATGTGGTTTGCAGGAGGAAAGGATGAGAAAGAAAACATCCATTTTTGGATGTGCACAGTTTGTGAGGTAATGTTATTTCACGATGAAAATGATAATAAATAGTGTGATGAAATTGAGGAATTGATTTATTTTATTTGAAGCTTCAAAAATAGCTATGGGAAATTGGTATGGGGGGAAGAGAGAAAGAGAGAGAGATGCATAATTATTTTTCCCTTTATGAATGTGCATTCCTGACATCTCTGAGGACTAAGATTGTCCTGCAGGGAGTATGATTAAAGTTACAAAGAGGAAAACAAAATAAGTAAGTCAGCTCTTGATCCTGCTGCTATATTTACCCACAAGAAAGGAGGCAGCTCTCAGGTGGGCTTTTGTCTAAGTAATGTCCTGAAATCCAAGTGTAAAAGAACAATATGAAATCTCAATTCTCCCAAACGGTTTGGGGCAGTTCAGCCCTTGAGCCCCTGGGGGGTTTGGTTCCCAAGGAGACTAATCCCACTTGCTTAGCATTAGGTATCACTGGGGCAAAAGAGCTCTAGTTTAGAGCTGTGCAGAGAGGCCCTCGTGCAGGCTGGAGCTGGGTCCCTCTGCCCCATAGGAAGTGAAATGTATTGATGTCAAAGCCATTCAAGTGAGCGTGCTCACTCAGGGTGTAGGAGGAGGGGCTGATGGGCCTGGCAGGAGCTGGCCACTGACTGCTGAAACTAATTTCATCCCAGATAGAGCTCTTCCCCAAAGGAAAGTAGATCAAGGGGAAAAGTATCTGAGACCATGTGGTGGGGTCTCCATGTACAATTAGTTGGATATTGGAAGCTCTAAGGATTTATTTTGGCCTCAGGTACTAGTTATTTCAAGTAGAAGTTGTTCTTTGTTGCCTTATTATCTACAGTTTTCCATAAACACCCTTACTTTCATACGACCATGCCTCTGTCCAGGCTGTTCCCACAGATATGGCTTGCTTGCTCGGTACACTCAAATGTATCATTTAAATCTTAGCTCAGATGCTACCTGTCTATGCAGGCTCCTCTGACTTTTCTGAGCAGATTTGAGGGTCCTCTGATCCCGTCAACTATTGCACCTTTAAGTTACTTCCATTGAGACATGTATTGCATTATAGTACAATGACTTGTTTGCATGTCTGTCTTTCCACCAGAAAAGGTAGAGATCATGGCTTCTTATCTCTGTATTCCCCAGTCCTAGCGCCAACACTGTTGGTGTCAATAATATCTGAATGAATAACTGACTAGATGGATATTTTATGTATAAGGATCAATTTCGTGAATCAGCCTACAGAACTTCTAAGCCACGAATATCTTATATATGTGTATTTAGAGCTTTATGGTTGACAAAGAACTTCCTCTTGCATTAGCTCATGGATTTTCACAATAGCCTTACCAAATAAGTTCACACTGTTATTCCCATATCATAGATGGGAACACTGGACTTTTCTATAATCAATTGGATAATAAAAGGCGGGATTGGAGTCCAGTCTTCATCTCAGGCTCTAATTTCAGCTCTCCCTCTGCTACATTACATTGCCTTTTTCTAAGTTTCTACAGCCTGCAAGTGGAGCTGCTCTCTTGCATTTGAAAATAGTCACTTTGTTAGGGGAAAGGACAGATGACGCTGATTTTATAGAGGGATGTGTTGGTAAGAAACTGGTGAGGCCTAAGGAATCAAGAACATGGATATTTGTTGAGCCGCTCTTTCATGCCAGGAGCTTTCATATACACCAGCTCACCAAGATCTTTGAGGAGTTGAAATGATCTTTATTGCACAAATGAGAAGAGTAAGACTCAGAGGTATTATTTGCCTGTTATGTCATGTAATTCTCACAAAGACTCTGAGAACAGTTATAACCATTCCCATTTTTCAGATAAGGAAACTGAGCCTTGGGAAGATGAACTGACTTGTCCAAGGATATTCACCTAGCAAGTGGCAGGCCAGAATTTGAACCTGGCCTCATCTAACTCCAAATCCACTCTGAGCTAAAAACTCCAATGATCTGGAAATGAAGAGACTTTTACATATGACACCTTTCATATTCCATTTATTTCGAATTTGATTATGTTAGGGCTTGGTTAACTCTCTGCAGATTAAGAGAGATTTTTTTCAGACTAAAGATAACAAATGTAATTACATTGTATGCAGTCTGTGTCTGGGGATTTGTAAAACTTGCTCAGTTAAAAGAAGGTGAAAAAAAGAGTGTTCCTAGCTGCCAGACCTGGAGGCCTGTGGAATGGTCCTATCAAAAAGGGGAAGGTAAATGCTGACATCCACATCTGACAGGTGAGAAACACAACTCAATAACAGGCTCACACAATTTTCTTCGTGCAAATGTCACCAAGAGTAAAACAGATAGTCCAATGACCAAAGACAAAATTCTGCATGTAACTCTAATGAAAGGTACATTATAATTGAGCCACCTTAATTAAAAAAATAAAAAGTTTGATTCAGCTATGTGGGCTTACGAAGTGTCTACTTCATCTCCTAAATGAAGAGTGCTCATTTGGCTTCTCTTCTTTGGTAAGTCTGTGCCTTCAGGGTGCTCAAAAATCATTTTGCTATATCCTGAAAAATGAGGCTTATAAGAAAAGAGTTTTATAAGAGATGGTCTGGGGGTGCCTGGGTGGCTCAGTCGTTAAGCGTCTGCCTTCAGCTCAGGGCGTGATCCCAGCGTTCTGGGATCGAGCCCCACATCAGGCTCCTCCACTGGGAGCCTGCTTCTTCCTCTCCCACTCCCCCTGCTTGTGTTCCCTCTCTGGCTGTCTCTCCCTCTGTCAAATAAATAAATAAAATCTTTTAAAAAAATAAGAAATGGTCTGTATCTCCCTGGGCAGACTCTGCATCTAAAGTATCATAACTTATTTGTTTATTTTTAAAGATTTATTCATTTATTTTGGGGGAAGGGGCAAAGGGAGAGGGAGAGAGAGAATCTCAAGCAGACTCCCTGCTGAGGGAGGAGCTCAATCTCACAATCCTGAGCTCATGACCGGAGCTGAAATCAAGAGTCAGTCACTTAACCGACCGAGCCACCCAGGTATCCTATCATAATTTATCTAGAGAACACTTTATCACACACCTTATATGTCTATTCTATCACCGTGTCTTCATATATGTGATCTCATTGAATCCTCATGAACACCCTGTGACAGAAAAGACACATAAGGGAATATAGTCACCTCTTTGTGTTTTAGAGAAAGAAGGGTGAGTACTCATCACAGGGTATGCAAGAGTCAACAGATAAGGATTTTTTGCATGATGTTTCCTTTAAATATGACAAGTGCCCCATGAGGTGGGTGACCTTACCTGCATTTAATGTGAGTAAATTAAGGCAGAGAGAGGTTGGTTTGGCCAAAGCCATGTACTTATCAGAATATGGATTTTAACCCAAATCACAGAGCTACTGAGTGGTGGAGCTAAGACAGAATGGGGAACAGACCCATCTTCTCTGAGTCATCTCCATAGTCTGCCATATTGCTCAGTTTCTCTAACCCAAGAGGATCGCAGAGGTGAAATTGGGTCCAAGTGAACTTCAGGCCGATCCTTGAAATGCAACAGAAGTTCCAAAAGGACAACTTAAATGGCATGACAAGTAGGGGAGAGGTTCCCATCCATATTTTGTCCTAAGATGCTGAAAGTTTTATACACACACAGGCTTCTCTCTGAAGCACCAGCTGGCTTAGGGTAGTGACCCCATTCTCCTTTGCCTCCTGCTGTTTATCTACAATTCTAAAAGATGGGCCAAGTGCTTGCCCTAATTTACTATAAGCTAATTGTTACTTCTAACAACGGAAAGAAGAGTATAATAGAAATAGGGTAGAAGAAAGAGCACGGGTCTTGAGAGTCCTGTGGAAACCCCAATTAGAGTCTTAGGAGCAGGTCTATAGCTTGAAGAGACACTAGTTTCCTTCTCTCATCATATAGATGAGGAGGAGGGGGGCAAGAGAAAGCGCAGGTTCTGTCAAGGACTTAGGAATGGCTTTGGAGTTGAACTGGACTGGATATGGCTTAGGCCAACTCACCGAACCTCTCTAAAGGCTGCTTCTTTATTTGTTAGATGGTGATAATAATAAGCACTTATTATTAATAAGGGATATTGCTCAAAAATTAAATGTGATAATGCACACACAGAGCCTGGCATAAGCAAGCCGCAGTAGCTGGTGGCTATTACTGTTACCAGAGCAGGGGGCTGACCCAGCTCTCTGGACTCCTGCCTTCTCAGCCTCAGAGTCTCCCACGCCAGAGCGCCGTGGTACAGGAGCTGGAGTTTGACAACAGGCCATCTCATCCTCGCCTCGTGCTGGCTGCTGCAGCTAGCCAAGAGAAACGCCGCAGGGAAACGAAGGGGTTAAAGCGATGAGAAAGCCCACAAAGCTAGAAAAACTACTCCCCCCCCCACCCCGCCCCCGGCCTGG
>NC_048225.1:46803056-46892310 GCF_002007445.2 Ailuropoda melanoleuca
CGAGGGCGGGGACGTGCGCGAGGCCACCCGCGACCTGCTCAGCTTCATCGACTCGGCGTCCAGCAACATCAAGCTGGCATTGGACAAGCCCGGCAAGTCGAAGCGGAAGGTGAACCACCGCAAGTACCTGCAGAAGCAGATCAAGCGCTGCAGCGGCCTCATGGGCGCCGCGCCCCCCGGCCCGCCCTCTCCAGGCGCAGCAGACACTCCGGCCAAGCGGCCGCTCGCCGCCCACGGCGCCCAGACGGTCGCGGTCCCGCCCCACGGCAAGGCTGCCCCCCGGCGGGAGGCGTCGCAGGCCGCGGCGGCCGCCAGCCTGCAAAGCCGGAGCCTGGCCGCGCTCTTCGACTCGTTGAGCCACGTCCCTGGGGGCGACGAGCGGGCCGGGGGCTCGGCTGCAGCGCCCGTGGCCGGGCTCGGTGGAGCGGGCGCTGGGGGCTCGGGAGGGGACGCGGCCGGCCCCGTGGGCGGTACGGCGGTCCCCGGCGCCAGGAAGGTCCCGTTGCGGGCCCGCAACTTGCCCCCGTCCTTCTTCACCGAGCCGTCCCGGGCGGGCGGTGGCGGCTGTGGCCCGTCGGGGCCCGGCGTGAGCTTGGGCGACTTGGAGAAGGGCGCGGAAGCCGTGGAGTTCTTCGAGCTGCTGGGTCCCGACTACGGCGCCGGCACCGAGGCGAGTGTCTTGCTCGCCGCGGAGCCTCTCGATGTGTTTCCCACGGGAGCCGCCGTCCTGCGGGGCCCCCCGGAGCTGGAGCCCGGGCTCTTTGAGCCGCCACCCGCGATGGTGGGGAGCCTACTGTATTCCGAGTCCTGGAGCGCCCCGGGCTGCCCCCCGCCCAAGAAGCCGCCCCTCGCCGCCCCCCGCGGCGGCCTGACCTTGAACGAGCCCTTGCGCCCCCTGTACCCCTCTGCCGCGGACTCTCCCGGCGGCGAGGACGGGCCCGGCCTTTTGGCGTCTTTCGCTCCCTTCTTCTCAGACTGCGCTCTGCCCCCGCCGCCGCCGCCGCATCAGGTGTCCTACGAATACAGCGCGGGCTACAGCCGCACGGCTTACTCCAGCCTCTGGAGACCGGACGGCGTTTGGGAAGGGGCGCCCGGGGAGGAGGGGGCGCACCGGGACTGAGGGAGAGGTACCGTTGCCCGTTTGAGACTGCTGTGCGGAGCTCCCGCCTCCGGCTTTCTCCTAAGCCTAAGAACCATAGGGAAGTGCACGTGGAGATGAAACAGGATTTTAAAATATTCAATTAATAAAAGAAACGTAAGAAAAAAATGAAGAGGAATTGGGGGTTGTTTTAATCACAGCCTCAAGTGTTAAAAGAAAAGAAAAAAGCCGTTGGTAGGTTCTTACTGGACCAGACAACCAAGAAACCCAGCCGGGCTTTGGGGAATGGGGTGGGGATGGTGGAAGGGGCAAGCTGTGGCTAATGTAGCCGCCTGACCCTCCTCCAACTTTTCAGCAAAGGTCAGTGTGTTTAGTATAATTGCCCCCTCCAAACTGCAGTGGTCCCTCCCTTTCCTTCCCCTTTGAGTGCATTATGAATTAAAATCTATATTGAAAAGAATGGAGCGAAGATACGTTATTGATTTGGGTGTTTTCTCAGAGGACGGTTTTCGGTATGGTCTCTTTACCTTGCTAGGTGAGAGTGTTGAGGACAGGAGGCCAGTGGTCCACTGCTGACCTCCTGTGTGCTGGTCCTTGTGTATGGGACTCTTCTCTGACACTCCTAAGTGTTCTCTGCTCCCTTCCTCTAACAGCTCATTATCCTTCTTCCATTTCTTTCCACTCTTACCAGTGCTGCTGCTTACTTTCCTTCTCTTTCTCAGATCTCTTGTTGCTCTCTCGATATTTTTTTCCGTCAGCTTTTCTTGATGTAGGAGGCTTAAATTTGGCAAACCTGGGGTCCATTTCTCTCCTTTTCCCATTCTTCAATCATTTTGCTAAGGTGGCACTGGGCAAGTTATAACCTCTTTGTATCTAAGTTTCCTTACCCGAGAGGAAGGGGATAATATTCTTTCTCTTATCACTTCCTCATAGGTGGTTGGGCAGCTCAGAGGGGAAATACATAAAACTCCTTGGGGCTGCTTGATTGGTTCTGCAGGTATACATATTTTATATATGTATATCAATAGTTTATACATACGGAAGCCATTAGGATTGTGAATCCCATGCTCTTTTTTGGCCTATGCCTGGTTATTGCCCTTTCCCTTACAGGCTGTACGTGCTATCTACTCTTCCTCCTCATGTTCCACTCCCCACCCCATGCACCCCCTGTGGTTGGTTTCTGCCTCCCTGTGCGTCCTCACTCCCTATACCCACACTGTCTCTGTGGAAGGGAAAGGTGAGGGTATGAGTTTCCTAAGGAGTCTCTACTCGCTAAACAGCAGGTTTGATGAATGGGAAATGAGGGGCCCGGAAGAGTCTGATCTGTTATCTGAGAGAGATTTGGGGGAAAAGTCAGATAAATGTTTTAACCAGCCATGATGTGGCAGAGAGGACGCATGATAACATCAGCATGGTTGAGGGGTAGAGAAGGAAAGACTGGGTGGGGAGTGAACAGCTGAAAAGAAAAGAGGGAGCCCTTTAGTTCTGCAGACCTGCCATGAAAATGCATGAAGACCAACATTCAGGAAATGTAAGGAGATGTCGTTTACTGATTAATGACACTGCAAGAGAGCTGCCTCCGTTCAAGGCAGATTCTAAGAATATCGACATGTGAGAAAATAGAACTCCCAGTGTTACTACAAAAGGTGTTAAAATCCAGATTGATGTTTGTCCAAGTCAAAAGTGCTGTTATATTTTCAGAAAGGAATTTGTCAGGAAACAAATGGGTATCAACTTTAAGTGCTATTACTGAGTCTCTTTATTCTGAAAAAACCTTTCTTAAGATAGCACCATGGGAAATACAGCAATGAGTCTCGTTAATGATAAGAGAACTTTTCCAACTCCAGAAACTTGGTGTCTATGGGATTTCTTTCAAAGTGATAAAAAATGATTAATTCCATTGTGTTAGCAGAATATTATTCAACTGTCATTTAATTTCTCTGAACTACTTTATAAAGAATATTATCCAGGGCAGAACTCGGCAGAGGAAAACATTAACAGCCCTCTAACAATTACTAAGGCCATAGTAGTCACTACAATATTTCTTTCTTAATTTCTTCTTGCTTTTAACCCAGTTCAGTAAAACAGGCTATCTCTCTCCCAGTATTTTTCCATGGCTTTCTTTACCAGTGATAATACCAACACTGTGTGTTTCCATGTGCTGGCCCTGAGCTTCTTGACCGTGCCATGACGTAGGTGTTATTATGAACCCTGTTTGAAAAAAGAGCCTCAGACTGGTTAAGTAACTTGTTGAAAGCAAGTGATGGGTCCAAGATCCAGATCTACAAGTATGTTAACAGCAAGCCCTGCTGCTTTAGCAAGGCTCTGCTGTGCTTTGCTAGTGTGTATGGCTCCCAGTTCCCTGCATTATGCTACCAGCAGGGGTTCTCAACCTCACCATTAGTGACGGTTTGCACAAGATAATCCATTGCTTTGCAGGCTGTCCCATGCATAGTAGAATGTTTAGCAGCATCCCTGGCCTCTACCCACTAGGTATCAATACATTCCTCTAGTAGTGACAAGAACATCTCCATTACCACGTGTCCCCTGAGGGGCAAGATGGCTGCCAGTTGAGAACCACTATGCTAGACAAAGACAAAGACAAACTGTCCATGGGGTGCCTCGAGCTTTCACAGACCTGGTCTCATTTAATTCTTAACAAAGGCCTGTGCTTAGGTATTGTTATTATCCTCATTACAGGTGAAAAGAAGGCTGAAGGAAGGAGTTAGATCAACCAACTTAACTATTTCTTATCTGTTAACTTACCAGTGGCGTACCACTCAGCCGTATTGAGACACAGTCTTCCTGTTAGCAAAATTGGATAACAATTTTCACAATGAGTTATCGTGGGGATTTGGCATAGGGAATGTATAAATACCCACCAAGAGGGAAGGGCTAGTTCTTGGTACCAGGCAGCCAAGCCCCCTGTTATCCAGGATGCTGAGAACATGAGCTTGGTACTCTGTGGCCTCCAAATTGCCCTGTGTCTGATTCCTCTCCTCCCCACATTGCCTTCCTGTCTGAGCACATGTGTTGGACCATGGCCATGCCACCTGCTGTAGTACCGTAAGTAGCTGCCATTAATAATAGTCCTGCCAAGGGCTGACGGTATTGTTGCTTCCTCTCATATGTCATTTTTTAGTACAGCCTGTTAGAAAGTATTTTTGTCTCTCGTTTAGCCACATAAGTGCTTGTAGAGATTTTTTTTTAGGTACAATGGTAGATATTTTTCAAGATCAGAAATATACTTACAATTGTATGAGTTTGGACAGGCTACGGATCTTAACCTGGCTGGTAATAATATTTACACTCACTGTATCCTGCATATTCATGATTCCCCACCTCAGCCTTGGCGCCTGGAATATGTTGGAGTGTCTTCCTGCATCCTTTAAGTGGCTGTACTAAGCCTTTGCTCATCTCCATTCAAGCTTCTGCCCTACCTCTCTCCTCACTCCCACATCCTGACAAGTTGAACAGCATCTGTTGTCATCTCCCCCCATGTCCCATCCCCTCTCTCACACAGGAGTTTTTCTCTCCAGCAGGCAGGACCTTCTCCTGCCTTCGAGGCTCGGCATCCTGCCCCTCCTACTTCTTAAGAACAAAATGCTGCTCCATCAATCATCTTTAGTCATCTCTATCTTCAGCCTCGCCCTCACATGTTCCTCTCCTCCTAGAAATAAACCTTTAGTGTGGTTTAAAAATAAGAAAGAGAGAGAATAAAGAAGTGGAAAACTTTTCTCTAGATATGACTCTATCTTCTTCTCTGTAGAGTTGAATCTTTCAGGAAAAGAATCCACACTTTTTGCCTCCACCTCACCTACTATTTAAACCTTGCCTATCTGGGGTCCTAACCACCCCAGTTTGTGTGGGACTGTCTCGGTTTTAGTCCTGAAAGTCCCAAGAAGCCCCTCAGTCCTGGGCAAGCTGGTACGGATGGTCACTCTACTTCCACCTAGTGTTTCCCCAAAATTGCTCTCGCTGAAGTCTCAGTCACCAACCACGGGGTCTTCAGCCTTCAGCTTTTTCGGCCTCTGTGCTGCATCTGAACAACTGGGCTCCACCTTCCCAAAGCTCTCCTCCTTGGGTTTGTGGAATATCATTTTCTTTTGGTTTTCTCCTAACTTTCTGGCCATGCGCACTTCTTGCCGGAACTCTTGTCTGCTGGTGTGCCCCTGGCTCCTCTCACTTTCGCCCTTTGCCCTTTATACTCCACACATTCTTTCCCAGCGATGGTGGTTCCTCCCAAGGCTCCAGCTAGCACTCATGCCCTGAGGACCCCCAAATCCAGGCCTGCTTCGCTTCTTTCCTCCATCCTGGACCCATTTCCCCATCTATTTTCTAGACAGCTTCTCTTGGAGGGGTGAGGGCTCATAAGCTCTTCAAACTTTACATCCAAAATTGAATGCATACCCAACTGGAGTAGCCCACAGTCAACCTGGCTGCACTTTTCTTGTAGCGGCTCTCATCATGACCTGGTCCCTACTAGCTTCTAAGTCAGTATGTCTCAAGTATTTTTCTTCATTACCTTCAGAAAAACCTCATTTTATGTTATGTCACAATATATCCAACCCCTATTCATGTAAGTTTATATCCATATAAACATACTCACATTTAATAATTTAGATATTATTAGATTATTATCTATATTAATATTCAATGATCTATTTCAATAGATCATTGGAAAAAATTTTTTACAAAGCCCAGATTCTTACTAGGAGCTATGTGAAACACTGATATTTTCTTTTATATCTAATAAAACCTGGTTATTATCCACTATATGGCTTTTATGACTCACTAATGAGTTGGGCCTGCTGTTAGAAAGATGCTGTTCTAAGCAACTCTTGTGTGTCTCCTCAGCGCTCCTTTGCCAATGTCACTTCCTTAGTTTGGATCCTCATCACTTCCCACCGCACCTCGTGTAAGGATCTCCTGCTGACTTTCTTGTCTATGCAGTCACGATCCTTAATCCATCTTCACCATCACTCCCTGAGCTGTCATTTCTAAAAAGCAATTTCAGTGCAATCATTACTTTCCTTAAAATCTTTCAGTGGCTCCCTGTCACTTCCAAGGTGAAATTCAAAGTCCTCAGCTTGAACAGGTGGCTCCTGCCAGCCTCTCTGGTCTTACCTACCAGTCCTCTCTAGTACTGGTGTTTTGGGAATTTAGTACTAATTACAGATAGTTACTTGAATACTCCAAATCCATGTCACTTCCATGAATTCGTTCCTGCCCTACTTATACCTAGGATCTACTCCTCACTTTCTCTTCTTGCTAATTTCTGCTAAGCCTGTTATTCTCAGCTTAAGTCTCAACTTCTTTTTTAACTTCCCTAGATCAATTAAGCGCCTCTACTCTGGAATCATCTACGATACTCCCAAACCCCAGGCTTATCTTTTTACACGATTAATTACACTGTTATAACAGTTGTTATTTCTCTGCTTCCCCTATTGGGGGCAGGTACTTGCCTCTGCATTCTTACCACTTTCTGGAATCTGGCAATAGTAACATGTAAGAAATGATTACTGGTTGAATTTTATGGTGCTTTACAGACAAAAAAGAAACTTCCCATTCATCCACATATTTGACCTTCACCCCAAACTTGCCAATTGCCCATATAATCATGTCACTATTTATTAAGAACCTACTGTGCAAAGAGAGCCCTTTTCTGTGGGAACCCTAACTGTGGCCGGAATTATGTGTGTGGAATAACAATACTAGTAATTTTATCAAACCGAAGAGCAGAGTGGTTTTGCCTGGAGCAGTGCATTTGGTGGCCGGCATTGAGGATATTGTGACATGCTTTCAATCATTTGTCCCATATATAGAGTGTGACCAGTATTTTCCTATGTGAGATCAGCAATAACTAGAAACCCTATTCTTAATGGGTCTAAAATTGAGTTGAGCAGTTGACACAATGAAATGTTCAGTGTCAATATGAAAGGGAAGAAACAAAACAAAATAATCTAAGAGATGTCACAAAGTACTCGATAGTTCTGTTGCTAAATATATGGTATAGGCAATGTTTTTTTCACTTTCAAAAGGTGATATTCCTAGGGCACCCGGGTGGCTCAGTAGGTTAAGTGTCCGACTCTCAATTTTGGCTCAGGTCATCATCTCGAGGTCGTGGGATAGGCTCAGAGCTCAACAGAGAGTCTGCCTGAGGATTCTCTCTCCCTCTCCCTCTCTCTCTGCCCCTCCCCATCCGCTCTCTCTCCCTCTCTTTCTCAAATACATAAAAAAATCTTTGAAAAAAAATATGTTTCTGCAAACTTATTCCGATGTGAGAAAAATCATATTTATTTCCCCATAGAATATAAGGGGAGGGAGGGAGAGAGGGAGAAGGAGAGAGAGAGAGGAAGAGAATGGATATGTGGCTAGATTCTTGGCAAGTGGTTCAAGATCCACTTATTACCTGTAATAAATATTATGGGTTGGATTGTGTCCCCTCAGTAAGATATGTTGTACTCCTAACTCCCAGACCCTCAGAATGTGACCTTATTTGGAGATAAGGTCTTTACAGAAGTTATCAAGTTAAGATGAGGTCATGAGGGTAGGAGCTATTCCAATATGACTGGCATCTTTATAAAAAGGAGAAATTTGGACACAGAGATAGATACAGACAGAAGAAGACAACATGTGATGACGTGAAGAGGGAAGACAGCTATGTGACTGGATTGATGCACTGTAAGCTAAGGAGTACCAAGGATTGTACACCAAACACCAGAAGCTAGACGAGGGAAAGAACCTTCCTCTAGCACCTTCATAGACAGTGTGCCATACCAACATCTTGATGTCGTACTTCTAGCCTCCAGAATGATGAGATAATAAATTTCTGTTGTTTTAAGCTACCCAGTTAATGGCACTTTGTTACAAACAGCCCTAGGAAACTAATAAAATAATGAACACTATGGCAACTAAAAATTAATCCTATTATTTGTGCCACACGAAGTGTTTTGTGTGTGTGCTTAAACAAGACTGACGTACCCAAACCACATTTATTTCATTTTATTTCAGGGAATTCTAGGAAAGGGACTCTGTACAGCTATAGCAAAAACTCTAGAAGCTGTCCACAATTTGAGGGAGGGGCTCTCACGAGCCAAAAATGCTAGAGAGTAGACGGAGCAGTTCTGTTCAAGCCCAGGCTTGGCCAGAATGAGGCACATCCCGCAGACTGCTGTGGCCAACTACTCGCTGTGCCCTCCAAGACTATCGTTGGACCTCATCGCATACAGCTACACTCAGCTGCAAATACTCGGCGTCTTGACCAGTAAAAACCTATCCTGACAGTGCATGGGGAATCTGCTCCTCACAAAGAGGTAGTCTCACGGCCGGCCACGTTGGTACCCCCTGGTGCTGGGGAAGCAGGCAAGCCTGCTCACCGAGGTGCAGCCTTCCGTCTACCCTTTGGGGCGTGTGCTTGATTGTACGGCAGGGTTTTTGCCCTGTCTCCCACTCAAGCTCAGCAGAGTCTGGAGCTGTATTAGGACGCCCAGTTCATTTAGCTGGGGCTGGCACCCTTCCTCTTTGCTAAACGTGAAGCTTGTGAGTGCAGGCACTGTGTGTTATACCTCTCGGACTATCTGTATCTGACACACAGGGAGAGGAGAGTCCCAGTGTGAGCAACAGGCTGCGCATGCGCAGTATCTGAGCGTGCTGAGCGGTTTTCTCTCTGGGACTGTGTCTGACATACAGGGACTCAAACATTTATCATGGGAGCAAATTGCTATCCCTCCTTGCTATTGGCAAGACTCTGTTCTTCCTTGCTACCAAATTCTCTGCACTTCCAGCCACTGCTTTAAGTAGAATCAAAGATGCCTTGGAATGAGAATCCTGCCTCTTCTGTGACCACCATTCATTGAATTTAACAACTCTGAACGTCTCACCTACGCTTCTCATCCTGTTCTCCCCCTGGCTCATATCCAAGTCCAAGTCACACTTGCCTTAACACCTCATGACTAAGCTGCTGTTTCACTTTGACTATATCACCCCTCTCACAGGCCAGCATAGTACCCCACCTAGTGGATCTCCCTGGGCCTATGGTTTTTCCTGAGGGAAAAGAGAACTCAAGGTGGACATCCAGCTTCCCCAGCATTCTGGGATGCTTCCCAGGAGGCCCACTTTAGTCTTACCTCATCACTAGGGGAATCAGCAGGGCTAGACCACCAGGGATCAGCTAGAGACTGAGAAAAGGGAGAGGCTCACTGCAGCAAGCATGTGGTTCTTGGCCCATTGTATTCCTGATGGTGGTGGCACCCCAGTAGAATGCCCAGCCAGGGGTCCTACCTGTCTGCAGACCTCATCCATAGTTCTGTCTGGCCAGAAAGGTTGGTTGGCAGTGTCACCCAGTTTGGGTTCCCAGCCATTGGGCTGTCCTAGCTGTAGATCCCCTTCTGTAGGCCCTGCCCAGACAGGGTGGCAAGCTAGAAGTCCAGCCCAACAATTGAGCATAGCTTCCAGCCCTGATCAGTGAAAGAGCCTGGCCAGAGACCCTGGGCAGGCTTGGAGCTCAGTTTACCACCTGCTTGGGCTGGGAGCCAAGCAAGCAGCCCTGCCTAACTACAGAGAACAGCTTGTAGCCTCACCCAACCAGGGAGCCTGGGCACCAACCTTGCCCAATCTCATAACTTAAGTTGTTTGCTAAGCATAGTCTGCAGACCCACCACATCAAGGATCTTGAATAGCAACCCCACCCAACAGGAGAGCATAGCCAGCCTACATGGAATCCAACCTGTGTTCCCAGCCAACTACAGGTACAACCTGTGGCCCTTCTTGATCATGCAGTCTAATCAGCCACATTTTATGAGGCCAGCATTACCCAGACACCAAAGCCAGAAAACAACACTAAAAGAAAAGAAAATTATAGGCCAATATCCCTGAAGAACATAGATGCAAAAAATCCTCCTTAGCAAACTGAAGTCACCAGTATATTAAAAGGATCATATACTATGAACAAGGGGGATTTATTACAGGGATGTAAGGATGGTTCACCATACGCAAATCAATAAATATGATAAACCACATTAACAAAATGGAGAATAAAAATCATGATCATATTAATAGGTGCAAAAAAAGCATTTGGCAAAATTCAACATCATCTTATGATAAAAACTTTCATCAAACTAGGTATGGAAGAAACTTAGCTGAACATAATAAAGGTCATATATGATAAACCCACAGCAAACATCATACTCAACACTGAAAAGCTAAAAGCTTTTCCTTTAAGACCAGGAAGACAAGGATGCCCACTCTCACCACCCCTATTCAACATAGTACTGGAGGTCCTAGCTAGAGCAATCAGGCAAGAAAAAAAAGAAAAGACATCAAATCAGAAAGGAAGAAGTAAAATTGTTTCTATTTGCAGATGACATAATATTATATATATAAAACCCCAAATACTCAACCAAAAAAACTGTTAGAACTAATAAAATCAATAAAATTTTAGGGTGCAAGATCAACATATGAAGATCAGTTGTGTTTCCACACATTAACAGTGAATTATCTAAAAAAGAACTAAAGAAAATAATCTCATTTACAATAGCATAAAAAAGAATAAAATACATAGGAATAAAATTAACCAAGGAGGTGAAAGATCTGTACGGGGAAAATGATAAGACTTTGATGAAAGAAATTGAAGAGGATACAAATAAATGGAAAGATATCCTGTATTCATGAATCAGAAGAATTAATACTGTTTAAATGTCTATACTACTCAAGACAATCTACAAATTTAATGCAATCTCTATCAAATTTCCAATGGCATTTTTTACAGAAATAGAACAAACAATTTTAAAATTTGTATGGAACCACAAAACCCCCAAATAGTCAAAGCAATCTTGAGAAAGAAGAACAGAGCTGGTGGTATCACACTTCCTCATTTCAACTGTATTGCAGAGCTATAGTCATCAAAACAGTATCATGTTGGCATAGAAACAGACACATAGACCAATGAAATAGAGTGAGACCTCAGAAATAAACCCAGGCCTGCACAGTCAGCTAATATTTGACAAGGGAGCCAAGAAGTCTCTTTGGGGAGACTCAACTGGGGAAAGGATAGCGTCTTCAATAAAAGGTCCTAGGAACACTGGATATTCACATCAAAACATTGAAATTGGACCCCTGTCTTACACCATTCACAAAAACTAACTTGAAATGGATTAAAAGACTTAAATATAAGATGTGAAATCATAAAGCCCCTAGAAGAAAACATAAGGAAAATGCTCCTTAACATTGGCCTTGGAAATGATTTTTCAGATATGACAACAAAAGCACAAACAATAAAATAAAAAATCAACAAGTGAGACTAAATCAAACTAAAAAGTTTTGGCACAGAAAAAAAATCAGCAAAGTAAAAAAGCAACCTATAGCATGGGAGAAAATATTTGCAAACCATACATCTGGTAAGGGGTTGATATCCAAAATATGCAAGGCACTCCAACAACTCAATACCAAAACAACCAATAACTCAATTTAAAAATGGGCAAAAGACCTGAATACACATTTCTCCAGACCTCCAAATGGCCAAAAGGTATATGAAGAGTTGCTCAACACCACTAAACATCAGGGAAATGGATATCAAAACTATAGTGAAATATCTCACACCCATTTGAATGGCTAGTGTTAAAAAGACAAGAGAGAAGTATCAGCAAGGCTGTGGTGAAAAGCAAACCCTTGTACACTGTTAGGAATGTAAATTGGTACAGTTATTATAGAAAACAGTATGGAGTTTCTTAAAAAATTTGAAGATATGATCCAACATATTCCACTATAGGATATATATATCAAAAGAAAATGAAATCACTATCTCAAAGAGATTCTCCATCCTCAAGTTCATTGCAGCATTGTTCACAATAGCTAAGATATCAAAACCACCTAAGTATTCCCTGGTGGATGAATGGATAAATAAAATGTCACACATAGACGAGCACACACACACACACACACACACACGAAAAAGAAATCTGCTACTTGTGACAACATGGATGAAACATAAGGACACTATGCTAAGTAGTATACAGTATATAATCTCTCATCTAATGGAGAGATTTCTTAATGAATCTAGATAATCTGTGTCCCAACCTGCCATTTCAATCACGCCTGCGTGGCCCAGGCGTTGTTGGGTTATGACGTGTGAAGTCAGAGTACCTCTGGTTAGGTTCAGACAACAGCAAGAGCATATGAGGAAAGTGCAAGGGAGTGTCATATTCTCTATGGAAAGGAGAGGGCAGGACGTCACAGGCATTTGCAGAAATTTGCCCTGGGCTGGGGTTGACAAGTGTGTGGGTAGGAACTACTCCTCCCTCCTGCAATCATGGCAGACATTGCTAATTCAACAAGGTACTTTTGTTCTCTGTGCCTGAATTTACTTCTATTTACTATCATCTATCCAGGTGAAAACCTGTTTTCTATCGGACATTTTAGTCAGTGCCCCAGAACTGATCCAACACTGGAAGACTGACTCACACTAAGTTCACAAGAGATTCCAGGGTATAAACCATGAGTTCTCTTGCTAATATACAATGAGAAACATAAACATAAATTGTCGGTTCATGCCTGACCAGGAGAATCCCTGGTATCTACTTAGATAGAAGACACAAACACCAGAACAGCGTGGGAGAAATGGTGTAACTTGTGTGAACAACTCCACAATTTGGGGACAGTTATGGTTAGGGTTCTTTTATGTTCAATTAATTGCTCAAGCACCTACTACCTTCTTTGCATTTGCATAAAGTCTTAGTATTTCTCCCCTTAGAGTCTTCTCCTCTCCCCAGAGAGGGCCTGAACCCTGGAGACTTATATAGTCCAAAAGCCATACGGTCCCAAAAGGAGACTCAGACTGGCTCTGCCAAGTGAGTCTAGAACGGGGTCTGATAAATCTGCTACCATCATTGCTTCTCGTGCAAATCAGGATCACAGAATCGTACAGATCATCCACACTGTGGAGCCTGCACAGCTAAAAAGATGATGAATGGAAACTAAAATCCAGCCCAGGCTTACCCTGGTCTCTCTGAGCTATGCACCCAAGGAAGGGGATGTCTTCACCTTCCTCCTCTTCCTCCTACTTCTTCTTCAGGTTTGCTCAAGAGCACTGTGTAGGTAGCTGTGACCATATGGGTCACTGTTGATGACCGGTCCTGCTCAGAAGAACAGACCTGCTACTATTTGCTGAGACGGTCTCATGTGGGAAGACAATCTTCTCCCTCAAGACCAGGGCCCAGGAACATTGAGTCAGGTCTAGCTCTGGCATCTGTCACCTCAAGGACCCAGTACCACCAATATTCCCCCACCTCTCTTTCTATGATCTACTTGGGTCATCAGATTTCCTTAAAAAAAAAAGATTTATTTATTTATTTGAGAGAGAGAGAGAGAGATAGAGAGAGGCAGAGGGAGAATCTCAAGCAGACTCCATGCTGAGTGCAGAGCCTGACATGAGGCTCAATCTCACAACCATGAGATCATGACCTGAACCAAAATCAAGAGTCGGATGCTTAATCGACTGTGCCACCCAGGTGCCCCATCAGCTCTTCCTTTGTTAAAGGGTATTTGGACTGTGGGTGTTATGAACTGAATGTTTGTATCCACCTAAAATTTGTTTGTGGAAAATTAATCTCCACTGCAGTGGTATTTGGAGGGAAAGTTCTTTGGGTGGTGATAAGGTCATGAGAGGGGAGCTCTTATGAATGGGATTAGTGCCTTTATCAGAAGGCACTTCTCTTGATTGGAAAAGGCCAGAGAGCTAGCTCAGTGTGTCATGTGAAAACAGAAAGAAGACAGCTGTCCATAAACCAGGAGAAGCACTTCACCAAGGACGAAACCACACTGACACGCTGATCTTGGACTTTCAGCCTCTAGAACTATGAGAAATAAATGTCTGTTGTTTTAGGCACCCTGTCTGTGGTACGTTGTTATAGCAGCCTGAGCCAACTGAGACTGGGGCTCCTTACTTTGAAGGGAGGGGCACTCCCTCGATGTTTCTAGTCTATTTCCTGTTCCTGCCTATCCTAGTCTGCAGTCTAGCAGGCAACTCCCGGCTTCTGATAGGACCCACTGTGGGTGGGTCTTGGCTACATTAGTCAGCTGGTCTGAATGTTGAGGGGCATCTTTGGAGCTTCTGGAGTCAGACAGAGCTGACGTTCATTCCTGCCTTTCCCTTTTAGCTGTGTGCCCTTGGGCAGATTACTAAACCAGAACCTCAGGTTTTCCCTTTGTTGAATGGCAATGATGCTATCACATAGGGTTGTGGTTGCACTAGGTGACATATATAGAGACCCCAGCATTGTATAAAAACCCCTTTTAAATGGTAACTATTATTGTTGCCATTATTGCCCAAAGAGACCTCAGCAGAGAGCTGGAAATTTCTCAGTCCCCTCCCTTCTCTGTATCCAGTGAGGAAGGGCTCTGGATGCCCTAGGATTTTTGTCTCAGGGTGTAAAAGGTCACTGGAAGCTCTGGCACTGAGAAGGGCCCATCCCTCCACAATGACTCAGAATCGGTGACTAACCAGTCCTTTCACATGAGCTAGTTGGTAGCGGAGCAATGGCAGAGTGAGGCTTTACCCTGAAGATAAAACAAACTTGCCCACAAAGGACTCCCAGCAGCGGCGGGCTGGGGGCGTGTGCCTTTGCAGCTCTGTGGGGCTGGTCCTTCTCCTGGCGGCGAGCTGGCCCCCGTCTGAGGGCCCTGTGGTGCATGGTCACTGTTGTTCCCTGGGAGTCCCTGGACACCCGAGTCCTGGGTGCAGAATGCTGCCCAGAATCTGATCTCTTCATCAATTCCGTCCACAACAACAGGACTTCAGTGCAGGGCAGGGGATAAAATGGCCGAGAGAAACTTGGGACACGTTTGAACAGTAGCCCAGAACTCAGACAGAATCTGAATCGCCTTGGCACAGGCCCGGGTGTTGGCTGCTGCCAGAACATTGTAAGAAAAGCCATTCTTAGCCATACAATGGCATGAGGAAACAGGAAGTACGGCAGCATGACTTTAATTACTAGCCTCTCTAGGAGCAGGGCCACGATTCAGTGCAAGGGCCTTACCTTTGCTCCCGTATGTGACCACACACCAAGCGCTGAGAGCAAGTTGGAAAACAGTGGAAAATAAGAGCAACCCCAGACGCAACAAAAGCAGCGACCCTGGGCCTGGACTTGCCACGCCTCACTCAGCACAGACCCAGGCTGACCTGAGCTGAATTCTGCTGCCGTCTTTTCCCAGGGAGACCGTTGGAAGGGTAATGGAACTAAGTGTTGGTTTTCTCATCTGGAGAGTGGGAACATGAATATTCCTTGCTTTCTGAGGTTGGTATGATAGATACAGCTAGGAGCAAAGGGCCAGGCAAGAGTGGGTATCGTTATTGCTAACACTTGGAGGTAAGCAACACTGTTACTTATAAGCACCGAGTGAGTCAGGCACTTGACCATTTTTGAGTGTGTGTTCTCATCACTTATAAAATACGGACGCTGGTGTCTCCGCATTGTGGTTGTAAGATGAACTAAAATGTAAACAGTTTCCAGCATAGTGTGTGCCACGTGCAAGGCATCAGTAACTATTAGCGGGATCTGAAAATCCCATGGTCAGAGGATACGATCCCCTCGTTAGCTGTGAATTTTTTTCCATTTCATCTGGAGTCTGAGGAAGATCCAAGTCCTGTTGGCTACTCAGTGGTTTCCAACTGTATCATTAATACTTGTAGCTGAGTTTTAGGTCAGTTTGATATTATTTCTTCTTTTTCTTCTTTTTTTTTGTTTAGTTTTTATTTCATAATCATAAACTTAACTCTGCAATGCAGCTGGACTTCAAGGGGAGTAAGGAAAATATGGAACCAATAGAAATGCAGGGAGAACAGAAAGATTATGGGATACTTCGAGCAGAAGGGGGTGAGGGGTGCTCTCCTGAGCTGCAGAAGGAATGGTCTGGTGGTTAAGATAAAACACAAGTCAAATGTATCAGAGTTGTCCACAGTCAGCGATGGTGATCTTCTCACTGGTCTTGCAGTTCTTGCACTCAAAGCGCTCCATGCCTTGCAAAATATTCGTGCTCTTTCACCAAGACCACGTACTTGCCACCCAACCACTCAGTGTTGGCCATGCAGATGAAAACCTGGGAGCCAGTTGTGCTGGGCCCAGAATTTGCCATGGACAAGATGCCAGGACCCATATGCTTCAGGGAGAAATTCTCATCATCAATTTTCTCCCCATAGATGGACTTGCCATCAATGCCATTATGGCACATGAAGTCGCCACACTGGCACAGAAATCCCAGAATAATCCTGTGAAAGCAGGAGCCTTTAAAACCAAATCCTTCCTCCTCAGTGCTCAGAGCACAAAAGTTCTCTGCTGTCTTTGGAAATTTGTCTGCAAACAGCTCTAAGGAGACATGGCCCAAGGGCTTGCCAACCAAAGTGATGTTGAAGGACACAGTGGGGTTGACCATGGCTGGGCAGCGTGGGGGGCTCCGGGGTGGTGGGGTCTGCAAGACCACCATCATATCTTCTGAGTGAGATTTTTATTTCCTTTTGGCTACAGTAAAAGTTTTAACCTAGGAACAAATCGTGGACTTGCGTTGGAGAGCAGAATGGCCCTCCATCCTGGCTGATCTTCAGAGTCACCTGGGGTGAGGGGAGGGCTTGTAAAACAGCCCCAGCTCCACCAGCACTCGCTGAAGTGCCTGGGGCACCTGGGCCGGGTTGGAGCTCAGTTTGAGAACCACTGCTCTGTGCCACATGCTCCTTTCAGAGGCTGCGGAGGCCTGGCTGCCTATTCTATTACCTGCTTTTTCCTCAGCCTCTGTTAGCACCTTTCTTGTTTTCCTTTTTTCTTTTTTTTTTTTTTGTATTCACACAGTTGACAAAGGTTCAACTGAATCACGTAAAGGGCAAGGCTAATCTTGACATTGGCCAAAATTATAGGATCACGTTTGATGGGAGAGAGGAAAAGGTCTTTTCTAAGCATCTAAAAAGAACGTAAATGTTGATACTCAGTGTGGAAGCGAGTGGAGAAAATCAGTCCTTTTGGCCAAGAGAAGTCTTTTGTGTTAAGGTTAAAAAAAGCTTCCTTTAGGAGGAAATCTGGAAATGTGAATTATAGCTCTAGCCCTGCCAAAATGGGCAGGTTGATTAAAGCTCCCTAAACCTCAGTTCTTTCCTCTATGGAAAGCATACAGTGATGACATTACTTGTCCTGCTTACTTCATTATGTGGTAGCGAAGAGCGAGGGAGTCAAAGCATTGGCCGGGATTTATGGAACACGAAGGACAGAACAGTGGGGAGAGTCACAAATTCTGCATCTGCCCCCAGCTGCTTTGCGATCTTGGGCAAATTAATTTTCACTGAAGTCCCTTAGTTTCCCCAACTACAAAGTGGGACCAGTAATGCCTAAATGCTGACCTTGGTGGGATGTCATGGGGACAAGGTAGAGGGTGTTTGTGAAAGTGTTTGAAAAGGCTGAAAACCTGCATTACACTACAGTGTTATAGTTTTCATTTCAGAGATGATGAAACGAAGTTAGTGTGAGGTGACAACCCTGAGCATTCAGGGCTGAGCTGGGGCTCTGGCCAGGCCTGGTGCCTCCTGCAGACATCCTCTATGCCCTGCTTAACAGCACTGACTTTCTTTACTCTCGGTTGCTAATCATCCTGAGGTGAAGGCAGGCCCAGACCCATTCTTTGGGTGAGGCCAGGAAGAATAAGGCCGTTTGTATCTCTGCTCAGATGACCGGAAAATCCTTTTATCCTGCTTCACTGAAAAGCATCCCAGATGGAAACTTGGGGACTCCAAAAGCTTAGAGTGCCATCTAGTGGCGACACTGCTAAATGACTCCATCTTTTGTCGGTAGCTTTATTGACATGGAGGTAACAAGAACAGATTTGTTTTCTTCCTCTCTTAAATTTGTCTACCCTGGCAACCACCAAATAGAAACCATTGTAATTCTCCACCTTCTCTGCTTGTAGATCAGACTGCAGAGCCGTGCAGGATGCAGACTGGGAAGCTCTGCAGGCCTGAACTGCTCCAAAGTTATGCTTTCCACACTTAGGTCCTGGCTTGCGGTTTGATGTGTCCATGTGATGGCATAGACTGGTGATAGGTATTAAGGAGGGCACATATTGCATGGTGCACTGGGTGTTATATGCAAATAATGAATCATGGAACTTTACATCAAAAACTAAAAAGATGTGTCCATGTGACTGTTTTAGGTTGAGGAATATGGGTGGAAACACTAGGCTTTGCTTGTAGGTCGGGCTCATAAAACGTCCCACATGGGATCCTCCATGCTTTTTCTCCTACTGCGGTTTGATACAGATGGGCACGGCAGTCTGGGGATTCATGCCTAACTGTGTGGCACTGCTTAGTGAGTCAGTTGCTGGACCAACTGGTTCCCCCTCTGCCCACCCCCCACTGGGCCATCACTGTGGGTTCTACTTACAGGTGGTGTGGGAGACTGCCCACTGTCACTGGGCATCTCTGCTGTGACTGTCAGGAAAAGCCTGTGGTGCCATGCTGGGGTTTGTGTCATAGTCACTACTGTGACCATTTCTCCTAGTCTTGGGTCTAAGAAAACCAAGGATCTTTGCACCGTAATCTTTTAAAATTCCCAAAAAACAGACTTCAATTAAAAAAATTTTTTTTATTTGAGAGAGGGAGCAAGTGAGAGAGCACACGAATGTGGGGGGAGGGGCAGAGGCAGACAGAGAAGCAGACTCCACCCTGCCTTGGGGCACGATCCCAGGACACTGGGATCATGACCTGAGCCAAGGCAGATGCTTAACCCACTGAGCCACTCAGGCGCCCACAACTTCAGTTTTTATTCTGGATAGGCTTGTCCAGCAGGGTCGATTCAGGTGTGGCCCCAAGGATCTCGGGCAAGCATTCCGCAGCAGAACCTTCATATCAAAGCGTGTGCAGACGTAGCTGCCCTACCTGCTTCACCACTTGCTGGTTCTTACCGTTCGAGCAAGCTACTTACCGTCTCTGCTTGGTCCTCTCTTCATGAAATACAGACAATAGTAAGAGCTACCTCATAGGGGTATCATGTGTTATTGAGAGGATTAAATGAGAGAATATGCTTAGAAGGGACTTGGCACGTAGGAGGTGATCATGTCTAATAATTTCAGCAGAAGCTCCATTTTCTAGCGGCAGGGGAATCCCTTCCTCATTACGGTAGTTCCTGGCTGGTCTTCTACCGCATAGACAGCTACGAGTCAGGGAAGGGAAAAGGAAAAAGGAAGCATTCCAAGCGTGAGGCTTTTCCCTCTGTCTACTGAGTGACTTCTATGCTTGCCAGACTCTGTGCTGAGTAGCAGGGATGCAACGGTGAGTGAAATGCACGGGGTCAGTACCTCCCCGGAGATCACAGTCTAGTGGGGATACTTTTTTAAAAAGGATTTTATTTTTAAGTAGTCTCTACACCCAATGTGGGGCTCGAACTTGCAAACCTGAGATCGAGAGTCACGTGCTCTACTGACTGAGCCAGCCAGGCGCCCTGGGACACATAGTTTAATCTATTAATTTCACAATAAATAAATGAAGTGGGCTTTGATAAATAATATGAAGGTAGGGTACATGCTGTGCAAATGTGTGACAGGAACATCAGCCTGGACTAGTCTGAGAAAGTTGTCTGCTGCCTGGGAGATGCCTGGCTCATCAGCAGCCAGTTTGCTGGTCTGAGGAGCCCTAAAAGGACACTGCCTTGAGGGGGAAAAGTTCTGGATAAAGGAGACCCCACCGGGAGGTCTTGGTAGCTAGTTGGGAGGAGCAAGTTTGAGTAAGTGTGGTGTCTGCTATTTCAGTTTGTTTCCTCATTCCTTCCCCATTGGTTCTGGGTTTGAGTTTTTGGGAAGTGCAGAAGAGGGGTGGGAAGAGGAGACAGACTCTGGCACTCATAGGGTAGTGGCTTGGCTTTGCTCCAGAGTATAGGTTAGACATGTCTCGGAAATTCTTGGAAAGGTTCTGAAAGTATTTTGCAGAAGTTGAGGTTCGCATACATAAGCAGAGGCAGGACCTCACTCACAGGTAGAGTTCGAAGCTTGGGGCCGTATAGGATCCGTGAAAATTTCAAGTATATTCTTCCATTGCCTGGAGCAGTTTAGACTCTGGGTTTACCAGGTGCTGGGTTGGCATTAATTTTATGTGACACAGCTTGTGCTTGGCTCACAGTCTGGAAGGGGATACACAGAACTCCAGTGCAAGGCTGACCTTGAACAGGAATTTTGTGGGAAGGTCCAGGTCCCCAATGACTTCACAGTTTTGCAACACCGGGAGGAGGAATTGAGATCTATATTATTGATGTGGTTTAATCACGGCAGGAAAGACTCAATGAAAGTTACTCTTATATGCTTGAACCTTAAGAAATGAATAACTGCAGCCATCTGCCCATTAAAAGAGAAGGCAGAGGACACTTGGCTTGTCTTTTTTTCTTTCTTTTTTTTCTTTTGCCCTGGAATAGTGATCTCCATGTTGTTTTGACAGATACACTTCCATTCTGGAATCCACTTCAATGAGTTTTTTTTTTTTTTAAGATTTTATTTTTATTTATTTGACAGAGATAGAGACAGCCAGCGAGAGAGGGAACACAAGCAGGGGGGAGTGGGAGAGGAAGAAGCAGGCTCATAGCAGAAGAGCCTGATGTGGGGCTCGATCCCAGGACCCCGGGATCACGCCCTGAGCCGAAGGCAGACGCTTAACCGCCGTGCCACCCAGGCGTCCCTACTTCAATGAGTTTTAATCTTCTAATTAAATCACTCTTCTGGATTATCCCA
Organism: Ailuropoda melanoleuca; assembly: GCF_002007445.2. NCBI lineage: Eukaryota > Metazoa > Chordata > Mammalia > Carnivora > Ursidae > Ailuropoda > Ailuropoda melanoleuca. The sequence goes on from NC_048225.1 coordinate 46,823,902, forward strand.
ATACATGTTCTGCGATGAAATATTTTACAAGACTTTCCTTTAATGAATCCCACTGGGATCTAGTGGAAGCCTAATTAGTTCTCTTAATTGGTGTGTTCTATACGGGGATGCTCAAGCCAACTGCTGATGCTACGTCCTCACTCCGCTAAGAGCTTCCGGCCCCAGTTTTTGGCAGTTATCACTTACCCAGACAGATGGTGGATGGGCTGTCATCCCAATGACTTGTGTACCCAGAAGAGGACAAATGCATGTTCTACGCAAGAATATTAATTATCTCTCCAGAAAGTGGCTTTCTGAATTAAATAAGGTTTGCTTCCAATTTTTGTAGTCACTATGACATAACTCTGGGCCACTTACACAAAGCTGTGATATCAGTGGAATACCTTACACTGTGTCTGATAGTAGGCTTTACAGCCTGTTCATTTTCTTAGGCCCAGTTCATATACCAGCTCCATGTCAAGTCCTTTGACCTCCACTACAGGGGTAACATGGTGTCATGGAGAGACTATGGGTTTTGAAGCAGCACTTAAATTTGTATCCCCTTTCCACTTAAAGTTAGCTTTGTGATGTTGCACGATTTCCTTAATTTTTTGAATCTCACTCTCCCGAGCTATACAAAGGAGAGAAAATATACTCAGCAGTGTTATTATGAGGACAAAATCTGATACACTAAACAATAACTATTAAGGAGAAAATACCATTTCTTCATCTGTGCTTTTCAAAGCACATGCCTTACATCTCCACCTAGCGTTTACTTCATTCTCTCTTGTATTGAAGGTAGCTTTAAAATTAGCATGTATAGGCTAGTCATGTCATAGCATGTAACGGACCCAGGCATGTAATGGTTCAACAGAATAGAAGTTTATTTCTTGCTCTTGCTCTCTCTCCAGAGGTCCATGGAAGGGGATCTCTTCTATGTGATAGAAGATGTGGCTGAAAAAATTTGGATTACAAGGCACATAAAGATTTAAGACATCAAGTAAATACCATATTAAGGGTGTTATTTTTCCACTCAACCCTTTTCTTTTAGCTAGTCTCAAGGTAGCTATCCTCTTCATGAAAGGGAGAGAGAAGCATGGAGACTAGCTAGAAAAGAAATGAACTTCAGAACTGTGTCTCGGAAAGAAATTAGGTTGTGGTAATTGACTCATAAAGCCAACTGAAAGCAAATTGTATCCAGTCCGGTTGTGTATATACCTGTCTTTTGCTAGAATGCAGGTTCTTGAAGAGGAGCAATGTTGATTAATATTATCTGCATCTCCTTTTACAGTACCTGGTAATTTATAAACGCTGAATCGAATTGAAGCTCATGGATCCTTTGAGTGAGGGGTACATTAGTACTGGAGACTTAAACCAGCGTTAGGACACTGCCAGGAGGGAGGGGTGTCTATAAGCACTCGAGGCTAGTGGTAAGAAGTGGGTCAAGGTAGAATTCCAGAACTGCTGCAACTGAGGAGGATATGATGTTTATTAAATGTGCCCCAGAAAATATTTTGCTATTTATACATTCAGTATACCTTTAAAGAGAGCAGGTAATATTCAATGGCAGGTGTTTTGTTCCTTTTGATAACTTGAAAACTTTGGTTCTATGCTTCTGGATATAAAGGGAGAAAAAGAGGGAGTTTCTAGGATAGGGAATGAGGTGAGGACAGCTGTTGGGGTAAGGTAAGGGGCAAAGGAAGGAGGAGGAAGAAGCTGAGACAAGAGAGACTGACTGGAAGCAGGTGAGCTGAAGGGTCCTCGAGGCTCTGTGGTGAAGGGCGTCAAGCAAGCGGTGAGGAGGATGCTTCTGTGCTGTGCTGTAACACCCCCCCACCCCCGCTCCCGTCTCCAGCTAAGGCAAGCAGCCTACATATGCACAGGTGAGGGAAGGAAACTTGTGCACTCAGAGATGAGGAAAGCTTCCATTCTGGCAAAAATGGAGTAAACTAGAGAGAAGTGTGGAAAAACAGGTGCCCAGAAGGTGAAGCAGGAGAGACTAGGAGATGAAAGTCCCACTTTTCTCCCCGGGGCTCAGGGGCTTTGTGCTTCTGCAGTACGTGCCATTGAGCTCCTTGTACCTTGAACCGCACAAACTGGTGGCCCCAGCTGGTGTCTCTTTCTCTGAGGAGAAAGTGTTCAGAATTTGAATCTCTGAGCAAGTGCTTGCAGTGACAATACTCATTCCTTCTGTGTCCCGCAAGGTGAAGGGGCAGTTTTAATTACTACACAAGCTGTGGTCCCTAAATACCTCTCTGGATCCTACCCTACTTGGGCCAAACTACCTATGAGCGTTACAGCCTCCTGCCACCACAACTGGAGGTAGGTCAGAAGGCCCTCTCTCCCTGCAGCTGTGCAGGGCAGGGAAAATAAGCATTCATCATCTGTTGGGTTCTAATCAGGTTTCAGGATCTATTCTAGGTATCCTAACATTTTTAATCTTTGCAGAAACTTTACAAGGAGTTATTATTATCCCCATTTCATCCATGAATAAACTGGGCTCAGAGAGTGTAAGTGGCTTGTCCAAGAACACATGGCCAACAGAAAGCAGACTTAGACTCATACTCAGGTTATTATTTATTGTGCATATGGCTGTCTATATTATACATGTTTTTTACATACACAATGTGTTACACATAATATGTACATAAAACACAGTTCTAAGTGCTGGGGTTCCAACAGAGAGCAAGACGCCACCCCTGCCTTACAGAGCTCACAGTGTAGCTGGGAACATAGGCAAGGGAAATAGGAGTTAAACATATAGAAACCAAGGAGGCAGGTGCTGGCTTACTGCAGGTTTCCAGGCGGGTTTGAAGAAAGGCCAAGGGGTCTGAAATTAAGGGAAATAACAAGAAAGTAACTCAAGTGAAGAATCTTGGAATGGAAGTTTCGTTTTTTCAACCTTAATTTTTTTTCATTTAAGAATAAGCAAAATAGTGTCCACCTCACTGTTCTGCTGTGAGGACAGCATTTAATCTGAAAATATACTTGAAAAAGCTCTTCCAGTCATTCATTCTTTACTCATGCAACTTATGCATTTTTGATGCCTATAATATTCATAGATCCCAGCACTATGCTTGGTGCTGGGAACACTCTGGGAACAAAGCAGATGTGGTCCCACCCCGCCTTCTTGCAGCTGTCAGCCTATGGGTGGCACACACATTTATCCAATGATCACAGAAATATTTAAACTCTAACAAATGCTCTGCCTGTTACTTAAAATTGGAAAGACAAAACAAATAAGCACGGGGGGGGAAGTAAGAGAGAGAGAGAGAGGGAGAGACAAACCAACAACAGACTCTTAACTATAGAGAAGAAACTGATGGTTTCCAGAGGGAAAGGGGTGGGGGATGGGTGAAATAGGGGGTGAGGATTAAGGAGGACACTTGCAATGAGCACTGGGTGATGTATGAAAGTGTCGAATTATTATACTGCACACTTGAACCTGATATAGCGCCATATACTAGCTAACTGGAATTAAAAAAAAAATAAAATATTACATTAAAATAAAATGAAACTTAAATAAAAAAAGAAAAAACTGTAAAGAAAGATGAAAAGCTGAATGCCAGATATTATGAAAAACCAGTGTGAGAAGGAATTAACTGAACACAAGTGTTCGGGACACTTGAATCCAGGATCTGTTCAATCCTGTTGAAGGCAGGCAGCTTCTCTTTCTGCTACACAATACCCAGCCTGCACATGTTTAGTCAAATGGTGTTGTGGATGGAATTTACTTTTGAAGTCAGGTAGATTGGAATTCGCATTCTGGTTCTGCTCTTTACTAGCTGGGTCACACAGAGTAAGTTACTTAGCCTCTCTGTGCCTCGGCTTCAAATGAGTAAATGGGATGGATGATGATGATGATGAAGATGAGAACTAACATTCATTGAGTTCCCACTGTGTGCTTGGCAACGTCCTGAGTATATTAATACATCTAACAAGATTGTTGTGAGGATTAAAAGAAGTAGCATATTTAAAGTGTGGAGCACGGTTTGTGGGCAAAGCAGGAGTCTAAACAGAGCAGCCAATATCAGTGGTGTAACAGGGTGGGGTGGTTGAAGTGTCCGCTGCCCATGTAAGCAATAAGGGGGTGCACTGTCTGTGGAGAATTTATGAAACAGTAATAAAGCTGTCTGGAAATTGGTTTGCTTTTTATTGTCACCATAAACTAGCAATTCTAAACAATGTCAGTTACAAAATACTTGTCTCTGAAAAAAAGAAAGAAACAGACCACTGTGGATACTTTGGAGTTTGAATAAGTTCAACATGCACATACATGCATCATCTAGGACATTTTTGTTACTTATCTTTTATTAAAAATTGTAATTTATGTGGAAATTAATTTGGAGAACTTCCAGTTATTCCGTGAGCCCCTAACACACATGGACTCAGCTACACAGGTGGGTTTGGAAAGTAAATTCGAAACCATGTGGAATTGTGTTAGCCCATTTTGGGCATATATTTCTGCCTTTAAGCCGTAGATTCAAAATAAAAATGGATAGCACAGGGATTGCAAGACGAAGAAGCAGAGTTTGAGTTACTCCAGTTCCTTCCTTCTTTGTGCCAATCATTCTTGAAACATTGTGCAGTTCAGTCCCTTGGAAGAATTTCTTTACATGTTTACGACCCTCTCTTTAAAAGTAGCTAACATAAATATGAAGTGTTAACCCGTATTTGTTCCCTTTTCTACTTTAATTATTTCAGTTTTAATTTTTATTGGCATGAATAGATACACATAGTGCCAAAAAAGAACATTTTTACCACTTGCATTCCTTGTTTTATCATCCTGATTATTTGTTTTATTTCATGATTATTACCAAAATTAAATTTATTTTATGGAGGAAGGAGATGCTAAAAATTGATCCCTACCGGATGTCAGATACGCTGGGTACGGACCATGAATGTTACTTTCTTCACTACTCTTATTCTTAGGTCACTTAGAAGCTTCATTGTCTTTGCTTGCAGAAACCTGTCCATAAAATACTATTGCTCTGGCCTCACTGCTTCAGTTTTGCCTTGGAAGGAGGTTGAGGTGGGGGTGAGTGATGACTCATTGACTTTTCTGTGGCCACAGAAGAAATTCCTGAAACGCAGGCAATTAGTGACTGAGGGGCAGATCATTTATGCTAAAAGCATCAATCACGGGAGCGGAGGGATGTGATGAAAATACACGAACACCTATAAACCTCTCTCGCCTGAGGCAGAGAAAGAGCGAGGGTGTTCATTGAGTTGAAGAGCTGGAGTGACAGGGGAGAAATTCTCAGGCACGCTTGGGTCTCAGTAGCACCTGAAACTGCTTCCTAGACACTCTTTCTGTGAGAGATGATCTGGGTAAGGGAGCGTGCACTGCCTCTTCCATATTCATTGTCACTTAGCCATCTTTATGACAGATTCGGGTCTGTGATGGTGGTGGGCTGGGCCGTGCAGTCCATTGTGCAACTTTCCACTGAATAGCTACCATTCCACCTGGGCTACATTCTCTCCTAGCTTTTATTGAGTGCCTGTGTTGTACAGGTGCTGTGCTAGGAAGAATTCTTACATATACTCTTTTAAGAACTTGTGAAGCACTATTAAGAGCTGGCAATATGTGAAGCAAAAAAGCTGGGCTTTGTTGTTACACCAACAAAACTAGGTTCAAATACAAGCCCTGCCTGTTCCTAGCTCCGTGACCCTGGGCAAGTTGCTTAACTTCTCTGAGCCAGCACTTCCTCATCTGTAGAATGGGAATAAATAATAACAACCTCCCTAAGTTGCTGAGAGAAGTAAGGGCAGCAGGCTAAGTAAAGGCCAAGCACAGCACCTGATACATAGTAGATCATAAAATGGGGACTGTTTTTACTCCTGTTGTAAAGGGAAGACCTAGAAAGGTGAGTGACCTGTTTAGACTGTAACAAGCCAGCAGCTTTTACTACTCTGCATGTTTATTTCTTACTAGGTTGCACTCTGCTATAGTTTTCCTCCAGGGGTTGGTGAATCCACGCTTCTTTTGTGAGGTGTGGTCTCTCCCCCGTGTTGGTGACGATAGAGGTGTTGGAATCCCATACAGACATAACAGCCCTGTGAGAACCATGTGGTTAGAGCAAGAAGAGGGTATTTCCCAGAAGAAGCTGAAGTATCCCAGATAGGGAAGATGTGCAGGTGCCGGATAGACAGGAACAATGGGTGTCCACTCAGTGATGGTCTGCATTTTGTTAGCCGTTCAGAGCTACTAGAGACAACATGCGTGCCCTTAGAATGCCTGGCTTTCTCCCGCTAAGTGATATGTAGTCTATACAATACTGGGATTTGTGAGGCTGGCGCTGAGTGAAGATGCTTTGGTGCCCTAATGTTGAAACACATGATGGAAGAATTGAGGAGCTCCCATTTAGAAAATTGGTGGGAGAGTCCCAGGACCTGCATCTCTGAATTAGGGGTCAGAGTACTGGTGGCATCTGATACCTCCCCAGGAATCCCCTTAATTGCTTTGCTTAAGGAAAGGGGCTAAAGCCAGGAAGGGTAACAAGATGCTGCCATGGGAAAGGTCTTTTTTTTCCTTTTTTTCACTTTTAACTTAAAAAAATTTAAAAAATTGCAAAATGTACTCTTCGAATCCATGTGGGAAATCTCCATCCCCTTTCCCATGATTGGCAGGTCACATTACATTGATAAAAGTTCAATGTGGCCCTGATGTTCTATTTCCATTGTTACTTCAGGACCTCAGAGAGGGTTTTGGTCCTATGAACTAGTTCACCTGTTTTATTTGTAGTCTCTCCTGCCTATAACCAGCTACGGAATCAGCTGAAGCTCCAGATTAGAGAAATAGAGAATTTGGTCTTGTGTCTAATTCATTCCTTAATACACGTAGGCTTAGTAAATGCTTCTTGAATAGATGAATAAACAGAGATGCTCCCACATTTCAGAGGCAGTGTTGTGGCAATAGATTCTGCGATGGAGTGTAGTATGCAGGACGGTTATTAAGGTGTGACCTCCAGATAGACACCTATGGAAAAGAGGGATAGGGAGCAGGACTGGGGACAGGAGGAAGCTCTTTGAAATGCAGGTCCAGTGATGGCCTCAGCCAACCATGGGGGAGCTCTGGAGCAAGAATGGCTCTTCAGAGGTATCTTTAGTTGGGCCAAGATGACCAGTCTTTACACCACTGCATCCGTCAGTCATTGTATGTGAGTCTCCCTAGGAAGGATGTGACGGTGGGCCAGGCAGCTCTCCTCAGCAGAGGTAATTCCTGGGGCTGACACTCCCCACAGCTGGGTGACAAGTCCTTTACTGACAGGGGATGTAAGCAGAGCACTCTGTGACCACCGCACAAAGGTATTTTGTAAAGGGTTGGAGTATAAATGACAGTGTGTGTGTGTGTGTGTGTGTGTGTGTGTGATCATTAACATTCATCAAACTGGAAAAATGGGACTTCAACTAGGGTGACATAATGGCCTTTGAACACAAGGTGGTGCTGTAGTGTCAGTTCTGAGGCGCTTTGATGGGGCTAGGAATTCTTGGAAGTAGGACCATGTAATTCTCTTTAGAAAGAAAAAACATAGCAAACAGGCTCCGATGCTGTTTTGAAGTTGTTTTCTACCCAGACAACTGACTCAGAAGAGGTGACATACCTTCCTTTCTCCCTCCCTCCTTTCGTTCCTTCCTTCTGAGGATATTCACCTCAGTGCCAGCTGCGGGGCTCAAGGCTCGGGCTGATCACTGGGGTAGCACAAATGACAATGTTTGGCTTCCCCTTTGGGAGCTTTGATGGAACGAGGAAATGGTATCTGCATTCCATAAAGCATAGGCTTCACGGGTGCTACATTCCCAGGTCGGAGCTTAGGGAGTGATAGGGGGCCTGGAGGGGAGTTAGAAGCCTGGAATTAGTTTAGTTCTCCATCAAGAAGCGGCAGTAGCACAGGGGTTCAGCCTGTGGTTCTGAAGTCACATGCCTGGCTCTATATCTGACCCCTACTACTTTCCAGCTGTGCGAATTTAAGCAAATGACATGATCACTTAATGCTTTTAAAAGGTGTCTTGGCTAGAACTATAATTATAGTTCCTCCATCATAAGGCTTCTGTGAGGAATAACTGACAGTTAATCCATGTACAGGGTTAAGAACCTGGCATATGACAGGGCTAGCTATTATTTTTTAATATTTTCTATTAGTTCCCAAATGTTCTTTTTTTAAAAGATTTTATTTTTAAGCAATCTCTATACCCAACGTGGGGCTCACACTCATGACCCCGAGGTCAAGTCACATGCTCCACCAACTGAGCCAGCCAGGTGCCCCTAGTTCCCCCATGTTCTTGAGCATCTATACTTGGCCAGTCCTATGCTAGTTGCCTGGGAAGCAAAGATGAGCAACCTCACAAGCTCCCAGGAGACAGGTGCACATGTCAGGCATTGAAAATGAGGCGTGAAGTCCAGGACTGAGACACAGGCAGAGTTTATGGAAGCAGGAGGAGAGGCACCAAACTCATTCTTGTTGGGGAAGGGACATCAGTGAGGAGTTTAGGGAAAGCTGCCAGCCTGGGGTCCTTCTTCTTGAACGGTCATGAAAAGATGAGTAAGAGTTCCACCAGTGGGGATGGGAATGGATGGCTGGGTAAGAGCAATCCGGGAAGAGGGGACGGAAGGGAAGCTAGTGACAGAAATTTGTGAGCAGGGAAGAACTGTTTAGTGTTGCTGAAATACCAAGTTTGAGTATGAAGTGCCTCACAGAGTTTGTCATGACCCGTGACAGTGCTTGGAGGTTTTAAGTAGGACAGCGCATCCTGTGAGCAGGCCCGGCGCTCAGCAGATTCGGTGTTAATGGATGAGTGAGTAAAGGGTGAGTAGGATTTTAGCAAATCAGTGTAGGGAGTTTTAGTGGATGGGGCTCAAGGTGGATGATGGCATTGGCTCATGTCTGGAGACTCATTGTAAACGACAAATACATGTAAATGTGTCTATATTGTGAAGGCAATGCATGCTTATTATAAAAATAGTCAAGTAGTACAGAAGGCCATATATTAAAAGGTAAAACTTCCCCTCCCATTTCTGCAATCTCCTAATCCTGACTCCTGAAGGTAACCGGTGTTAAGAATTTTCTTGGGTTTCTTTCCAAACAACTGTGGGCAGACTCATCTACAGAGAAAAAGGAGGTGTGGTGTTGAGATGCTGGATCCTGGAGCCAGCCTGCCTGGGTTCCTATGATAACTCTGAGACCTGGTTAGCTTCATGGGCTCACCGCAGTTACATGACCTCCCTGGGCCTCAGTTTCCCTACGTGTAAAATGGACATCTACGCCATAGGGTCGTTAGGAGGAGTAAATGAGTTAATATATGCAAGGCACTTAGAGTACCTGGCTTAGAGTGTTTCCTATTTTCATAGAGTATAAAAATGCTTTGCAGTATGGCTTTTTCTGTTACTAGAGAATCTTGCACACCTTTTCACATCAGTAAACAGAAATCTACCGCATTGCTCTTAATGCTGTGTGGCACTGTATGGTATGGATACGCTCTAGTCTATTTAACCACTCTCATATTTACGGACATTTATGTTGTTTCCAGTTTTCTGCTACAGTGGCTATCATTGTGTCCTTGTTCAAGTATTTCCGTAGGTAAATTCCTACAAATCACATTTCTCATAGAAGGGAGAGCCCCACCATCCACTAACTATTCTTTTTCAGCGAAAGCAACTGGCAACTGCTCTCCCGGCTCGAGCACATCTTGAGGGAGGGAGGACAGCTTTCATCTACAGCTGTGCACCAGGCTGGGTCCCTGCCTTGAATAAACGGTTTAATGGAGCCAATGGGAAACCGTGGGGAGGAGTTAGGCCAATGGATGTAAGAAGTCCCTCTGGGAGGCTGGGGGTTCTACTCCTCTCCCCTTTCCTTCCTGCTCTCACCTTCTGCCTGAGATTCAGATTGAGGGAGAGCTTTTGGGAGTAGGTTTGGGTGATCCTAGTGATGAGGAAGAGTGATGAATGTGCAGGAACCAGCTCTCCTGCAGCTCCCTTGCTTTCTGGCGACGTGGCTCTGAGTGAACATTTGAGCCCGTAGCACCTGCATGGAGCCCTGTGGTCTGGCGGTAACCCAGGGCTCACAGACTTTCAAAGAACGTCTGGTATCTAGAAGAGGGTCCAACATCAGCTCCTCTGGCAGCGGCCAGATCTGTCACAGCACTCAGGCTCTGCCTACTCCCAAGCCGTCTGGGGCATGTTTCCACTGGTGCAGAACACCACCCCTCCCAGCCCGTGAAGGACTGATGCTGGACCTCACCTTCACACTGGGAGGCACCCTCCGGCCAGAAAAGGGGAATGCCGTCCTCCCCGCAAGCTGCAGTTTTGTTTCCTGCAGTTCTCAGTCACTCCCAGTCAACCATGGTCTGGAAGCAGATGATCCTTCTTCCTTCCGGTCGTCAGAATACGTCATACGCTGCACTATGTCCCAACGCCTGCGTCATTCGCTCACGTCATCTCCTCAAGCAGGCATTTTCTCTCTTCACGTTATCTCAAGAAGAGGGGCGAGTCCTGCACAATAAGGTATTTTGAGTAAGAGAGACCACATTCACAGAACTTTCATTACAGTGTGTTGTTATAATTGTTCTATTTATTATTAGCTATCGTTGTTAATCTCTTACTGTGTCTAATTTGTAAGTTAAACGTCAACATACTTAGCGCTAGCTTTAAACAGGGTGAAGAGCAACTTCGTTTGAGTAAAAGGATGAGTTTACTCTGGAAAAGCAGAGGAGCTGCAATTTGGGACTAGCAGGCGGTGGTGAATGGTAGGCACGTCTGCAGAAACGAAGGGAAGGTCCGCTTTGATTATGTTTTAGAAGGAAATTGGCAGGGTTGTTCTGAGCAGAAGTTCACTGGAGAAGGACAAGAGTTTGAGGTGGTGGCGGTCTCAGTGGCCACAGGCGGCGATTCGTGCGTTCTTACTGGGGGCAGGGTGGGCTCTTCCTTCCTTTATTTAAATGCAAGAGATAAATTCCTACGTGAAATGTGCCCTCCCTTGTTGAAATGGTTATCCATTCTTCCTGCTGGTTCTGTAGACCGTGGGACTGGTGTGTGCAGGGCTTACGACTCCATTTCAAACGAGGTTTCCTTTTATTTTCACAGTATTTATGTATAGGTAAAACATAGTGCATATAGGGTTCGGTACTACCTGTGGTTTCAGGCATCCACTAGGGGTCTTGGAACATTCCCCCCCCCCACCCATAATAAAGGGGGACTTATGTAGTTGTGTGAAGAAAACCTCAAGGGCCCCAGTGTGATGAGGAGCCTGCTTCTCTGAGCTGGCACTGGGAGGTGGGCATCTCCCACTCTGGAAGAATCCCAGTGATGGAGGTAGGGACAACAAGGGAAGAACTGTTTGAGGAATACTCCGGAGCTAGCCCCCCCACAGTGATTCAGAGCTGTGGGGAATGAGAAGCACTTATAGGAGTCCAAACACATTTGATTTTCCAAATCTCTTTTTTGCTGGAAGTTATGAGCAGGGCTGACAGCCACCCTTTCCTTCTGAGAAGCCCTTGAACTTCCTGGGATGACCCCTCAGGAAGGAGATTCTGGACCTGCACATGACAGCATGTATGTATAAAAACAAAAAAAGATGCTGGTATTTGCACCTTGAACTGGGAAGTAGATTTCCCAAATTGTTCTTCTAAAAACTTGGACCAGTTTATAGTTCCATATTGTATGAAAGTGCCTATTTTCTCTCATTTTTGACAATAGTGAGTATTATTAAACTTTACTTATTTTGCCAAACTGTTAGGAATATAAAGTGGTATCCCCATTTTGATTTAATTTGTGTTTTCTTCATTATGAGTGTAACTAAGCATACTTGTATCTACTTATTGGATGTTAGCATTTCTGTTTGGTTGTGTGGCTTCTCCTCATTGATTTGTAAAAACTCATTTTATAATTGGGAAATTGGCCCTTTGTCTAGCAATTGAGTGGCCAATATTCTCTTAAGTTTCTGTGTTCTTTAAACTTTATTTTCGGGGTGCCTGGGTGGCTCAGTCAGTTAAGTGTCTGCCTTCAGCTCAGGTCATGATCCCAGGGTCCTGGGTTCGAGTTCCGCATTGGGCTTCCTGCTCAGCAGGAAGCTTGCTTCTCCCTCTCCCGCTCCCCCTGCTTGTGACCTCTCTCTCTGTCAAATAAATAAATAGAATCTTTTTAAAAAAACTTTATTTTCTTGCGCAGAATTATAAACATTTTATATAGTCAGATTTAGCAGTCTTTTCCTTTAGGGCTTCTGGGATCTATGTCATACTTAGAAAGTTGTTTCTTCACTCCAAACTTCTTAACTCATTTCTTTTTCTGTTGCTTCTCTAATTGTATTTCTTTGCTTTATGTAAATGTTTTTTAAGTCTCTCTGGAATTTATTTTGGTATAGAAAGTGAGGTAAGAATCTAGCTTTATTTCCTTCTCTAAAATGGCCAGCTAGTTACCCTAGTGTTATTTATCAGCTAATCTTTCTTTTCCCTGCTGATTTGAAACACCTCCTTTTTTCATATGTCAAAGTGTCTTGGTCTCTGTACTTCAGACATCTGGGTTTTGTCTCCATCTCTGTCACTAATTTTATGTGATTTTTGCAAAGCTCCATCCTCATGGGCCTTAGTTTACTCCTGTGTAAAATGAAGGGTTGGGAGAGATGGTGTTTGAATCCCTTTCTAGCCTTTAAGATGTAGGTTGATGCCACACTTCCATCATGATATCAAGTCCTCCTCCTCAAGTCTTTTCCAGTTAATTGTGGAGACAGGCTCACCAACCACCCAGTGCTTGGGGCCTGTTGCCAGGACGGTGTCTATGCCCTTTTATTGTTACCTTTCTTTTCATGAGATCATTATGTTTGAATCTTTGAAAGCTTAAACCCTCTCTTACATGAATTCTTGTGTGGCTTCTTATAGTGAGACAGAAGGAAAGAAAAGGGTCTTAATAAGAGGTTCTTAACTTGGGTCTCTGGGAAAGAGGGTTATGAAGAAAGTGATGGGAAGTTATTTAAACACTTTACAAGCTTTTGGAAAATGGGACCCACAGACTAATTTCAACATTACTTTCCTTGGTTTGGGTTAGAAGACTGTCTATACAGTAAGCTCATAGTAGTTTATGTTGCTGGTGGTGGTGGGGTATATGAACAAACATTTGCTGAGTTCCAGGTGTTCTATATACAGAATTGATTTAACGCTTTACAAACCTTGCTAGATCAGTACAACTGTCTCCGTTCTGAAGATGTGGAAGCTAAGCCGTAACTTGCCTTAGATCACCCAGTAGGTGTAGGGCTCAGTAGGTTTTGAACTGGAGGATTTGAGCTCAGGTCCATACAACAATTCTTCCCCGCCCCTTCACCCCCCATACTTCCCACACTACAGTTTCCCAGGGGAAAGTCTGATTGGTAGTTGAATATGTTGATTGGTAAGAAGGGGCTAATGGATCTATTTCATTTGGTAGACAATCATGGTACAACCTGTTAAGGGTTGGCCCTGATGGAATCCATGGGCTCCAGAGGTTGATGCCTTTGACTGTGGGATTAAAGTAACTGTGTTGGCCAGAATTCTCACAAGGTGGCGCTGCAAGCTCAGCAATGGAGTCGTCCTTCCTGAAGCAGTCACCTTGAGCCCCTAGGTGCCTCTGGGGACATGCACACAGATTCATCATCCCCCAGCAGATGGAATTTCTCTTTAAGCTTACTCTGAACTCTGGCCAGGTGGGGGCACGGGTGAATTGGTTCTCTTTGGAGTTAAAGAGGGCTTGGGGTGATCCTCTCCTTTCCATGACCTTCACTGGTACAGGATCTGTGTCCTTGGCGATTAGGTGGCCCATGGTGGGGCTCCTATGCTGTGGGGTGGTTGCATGGCTACTTATAATAGATGGTAGATTTCAGATTGAGGGAGATCTTTCTGTTTTTGTTTTTAATGTGGTACAGGTAGGAGCATTTACTAAATGTGGACTGGAAGGTCCCCGTGGAAAGGTGAGAAGTGAGTTTGAGACCCTGGTGTGCTAGGGTTAAGGCAGCAAGGAGGAAGCAGCATAAGGGAAGGGAACTATTATTTATTGAATGCTTATTCTGTGCCAGTCACTGAGAGGGAGCTTTCCCCATGTTGTCTTACTTAGTCTTCACACTAATCCTGTGAGTTAGCTACTGTTTTGCCCTCATTTTATAGATGAATAGACTTGCCTTGGACAGTTGAACAGACTTGCCCAAAGTCTCTAAGCAGGATGGCTTTGCAGTTAGGATTCTGTAGCAGTCCATGCTCTAAGGACCAGATCCCAAAGACTTGGGAAGAAGGGGTACAAGGAGGAGCTCTAAAACCCATCATTTAGTACTGCAATCAGTACCATACTCACTCTTACTTTCTTTTTTTTTTTTGTTGGTAATGACTTTTTTTTTTATTTTTTTAAATTTTATTTTATTATATTATGTTAATCACCATACAGTACATCCCCAGATTCCGATGTAAAGTTTGGCTTCATTAGTTGCGTATAACACCCAGTGCACCATGCAATACGTGCCCTCCTTACTACCCATCACCAGTCTATCCCATTCCCCCACCCCCTCCCCTCTGAAGTCTTCAGTTTGTTTCTCATAGTCCATAGTCTCTCATGTTTCATTCCCCCTTCTGATTACCCCCCTTTTCTTTATCCCTTTCTTCCCCTACCGATCATCCTAGTTCTTATGTTCCATAGATGAGAGAAATCATATGATAATTGTCTTTCTCTGCTTGACTTATTTCACTTAGCATTATCTCCTCCAGTGCCGTCCATGTTGCAGCAAATGTTGAGAATTCGTTCTTTCTGATAGCTGAGTAATATTCCATTGTATATATGGACCACAGCTTCTTAATCCAGTCATCTGTTGAAGGGCATCTCGGCTCCTTCCATGATTTGGCTATTGTGGACAATGCAGCTATGAACATTGGGGTGCATATGGCCCTTCTCTTTACTACGTCTGTATCTTTGGGGTAAACACCCAGTAGTGCAATGGCTGGGTCATAGGGTAGCTCAATTTTTAACTTTTTAAGGGACCTCCACACTGTTTTCCATAGTGGCTGTACCAACTTGCATTCCCACTTTTACTTTCTTAAAACCTTGGTTCCTGTAAATGTTCAAGAAACTATTTGTAAAAAAAAAAATGAAGTGGGGGAGTGATGTGGTATTATCATCATTTTACAGATGAGAAAATGGAGACGCATTAAGCAGTACAGTTAGGGTTCAAATAAAGTTTATGTGACTCAGAGTATCTGCTCTTTTAAAAAGGTAAATATCATTGGAATATGCGAACTCATCATTCATTCACTCAACAAACACTGACCATGCAGCAACTAACACCAGACATGGTAGTAGCTGCTTTCACTTAAGATTAGACCTTTGTACATATTCTTTAGTCTTCCAGGTTCATCCTGTATCATCCATCCTGGTGCAGTGTCCTGCATCATAGGCAGTCAATAAAGGCTTATTGAATGGAGTGGAATGGAGTTGAATTGACCTGATTAGGTACACCTGGAGTGCTTGAAGTGCTCCACGTCCTTGGACTTTCCCAGTCTTATGAAACCAACTATTCACTTTGATTTAATGTGGCTAGCACTTGTTGAGTGATTGCCATTTTATTCCTTTACTATTTGGCTAATTTTGGCCATATCACCCAGCCTGCTGCTAAAATTAGATTGTACACTGAAATATAAAGCTACACTAAAATCTAAGGCAAGGGCAGGAACATATGAGCTCGTACTAGAGGTAGAAAGTTGGTATTTTGTTTACTATAAAGCTGTTTTTGAAGTCTGGTTATTCTTTTAACTAGTTTGTGAACTTGCACATATGACATACCTTTCTGAATATCAATTTCCCCTTTGTAGGATGCATTCTTCATCCCACTGGATCATCACCTGTACCAGCAACTTGAGGACAGTCTGAGTGCAGGGTATTATATTTTCAGTTCCAGGCAGAGGACCTGGCAACTAGTTAGTGCTCAATAAATATTGAGAGAAGGACACTGTTCTTCAAAGTTGGTAAGGCAGATTTCCAGTTTTATAGATAGGGAGACAGGTCCAGGGGGTTTGTTGAATGAGAGAATTGACTTCAGATTTATTCAAGGTTATGCATCTAAAAGCAGTAGAAGCCAGATTTTCTGAATCCTGGCCTTGTAATGTACTGATCTGAGTTTTCCTGTGAAAATAACCTCCTAAGGGATCTATGTGGTCTTTCATAACTCAAGTATCCTATGAGTTTAGGGCAATCACTTTGATAAGTGGAAGAGAATATGATCGAAGATCATAAACAATGACCAGGATTAGTATAGGCATTGGAAAGTTGAATTCATTCATTCGTTCATGCAACAATGATCCTTTAAGTACTTACTCTGTGCCAGAGCCCATGTTATATTTTGAGGGTAAACACAAAGAAGAAATACAGTTCTAGCTTCCACTGAGCTTACAGTCTGGTGGGAAGTAGAGAAAGCAGCAATCACGAACAGGCTGTTGGTGCTAGGACTGGGGGGATGGAGGGTATGTGGGAGTGAGAGGGAGAGATAGGAAGGATCAGAGAGTGCTTCCTGGGAAATGTGTTGTGTGGGGGGTTGAGAACTTAAATATGAGTAGAGGCCAATGAGAAGAGTTGGAAAGAATAGTTTCTGTGACTGTGGAGTATGGTGGGCTGTTCATGTCCTCTGTTAATGCTCTTCTTCTGGGAAAGAGGGAGAGGAACATGTAGTCTCTGAGGTGAAGTATGAAGGATGCGTTTCCTTTTGTAAGAAGGAGGTCCGCACATGCTTACTTGGCCACTTTATCTCAGAGCATTCATGTTGACACAGGCCTCTCTCCGATGACTCCTGTTTCTAGGTTGATGGCTTTGGTATTTTGGTTTGGGTTCCCTAGAATCAGACCTTGAGACAAGGATTTGAACGCATTTGGTTTATTGGAAGGTGGAAGGAACATAGAAGGTGAGGAGGAGCGATGGGGGAATAGAAGTCAGTCACTTAAGGGAGAGCTTTATGTCAGTTGTCATAGTGGGAAATTGTTGCTTTATTCCATGGAGACACTCTAGGAAACACTGCAAAACACATGTCTTAGAATTTTCCCAGCTAAAGCCTGCATTCCCCTCCCCTCCCTGGTGTGTGTGTGTGTGTGTGTGTGTGTGTGTGTGTGTGTTAAATGCCAGGCATTTCCAGCATGTGCAGTGGGTTCTTTTAGCTTGAAGTAGCCCTCCAGGAAGATACAGGTGATAACATAAATGTAAATAGTGAGGGATCTGAGGGGGTCTGGACAGAGCACTGTCTCCTATACTTGGGGCCTTAGCATCACATTGTTACATATTGTATTATCATATTGGTGATGATTCTGTCAGACGTCATTGAAGCTTTTCAGTTGTCAAATTCCTTCTAGTTCCAGGCATAGCCCTTCAGATGGGCAAAAGATAGATACCCAAGTTCTGGACAGAGAGCATGATCTTGGTGGCTAATCTGGAGAGTTCCTGGCTTATTGCAAACTTCACAGGATTCATCTATAAATCCTCTTGCCTTTCAGAGTGTTTGAGCTCCACAAATAAGGCATACCGCAATACCAACACCTGGTCCCATCTAGAGGCATGACTCCAATAATAGGAGGAAAGTGGATCGTAGGACTCCTCTCTTGATGTAAAGGGACCTGTAATGTGAACAGACCTACATCTCTGCTCATATGTATGGACCACATGCCATGTGCCAGATCTTTGTGAAAATGTAAGATATGATTACTGTCTTTTAGGAGCAAATAGATTAGTTTAGAAATTTCAGATACACACATAAGAGACAGTTAACCATGCCAGACTAAGTATTGAATATTCCAAAATGGTGCCCCAGGTTCAAACAATGATTTTCCTAAAAGGAAGGATCAGGGCAGGCCTAATTGGTGGGGATGAGGGAAGGAGATGGGCTTGAGCTAGACTTCGAAGGATAAGGCAGACGAGAGGACAGAAAGAATTCCAGTTGGAGAAGTCACTGCAGGAAGGATGAATAGGCCAAGCTCAGAGGGTGCTGAATAGTCTGAAGGAGAAGGTTCACCTTAGAGAGGATGAGACAATGAAGAGGCATATGGATATGGTTTTGAAGAGCCTTAGAGTTCAGCTTTCAGACTGTAAGTAAGTGGTTTTCAAAGCATTTTTCATGATGTCCTTTTCAGAGACCAGTGCTGGAGGAGGAGGGACAATGGGAAAGGGTCCAGGCCTCCTCCACCACTTCGACCTGGGCAGCTCTATTTAATGCCTCTGTGTTTTGGGTTTCCAAATAAACTCATTTGAACAAAGGTTTCTATGGGTAAAAAAAAAAGACTGAAAGTCATGGTGGTAGTCATGGGGGAACCATCAAAATTTTAAACCAGTGGACAAATGTTAAATTAATAAGTCATTATTGGTTGCTTGCATTACGATATGCTCAGCAGTGGGGGATGTACAGATGAGTAGGGCAGTGGTGTGCAGATGGCAATCATGGCAGTGTGCAAGGCAGATGCTGGGGGAGGATATCTGAAAGCATGGAGACAGATTAGCAGCAAGTTTTAGTTGTCCTGAAATGAAGTGGTAACATCTGGAACAATAACCATAGAGCAGCATTTTAACTCTTTCCTCCACACCTTCTGGACTTTTGCATTTACTTTGTGCTAAACTTCCTGCTGATACTTCTACCCTATGCTAAATACTTCTTTTCTATTCTTTTGTAAGTGCCTAATGACTACAGGTTAGAGGATCCACTCATGCATTTCTACATCGACAAGGAGTGGTGAATGAATACAGTGGCCAAGAGTGAGGCAGTAGGGTTTGGGAGTCATATGACCTACAGAGCTCTTGCTAGGCCATTTAGACATTCAAAGTCAATGAGAGGAAAACCATGAATGGGCCAAACAATAGATGCCTGTGAGCTGACTGTCTATTCTTGTTCTTCTGATCCGTGCCCATATAGCCCATGACTTCTCTCTGTATTGGTATAGACCTGCAACTTTCTGTATCTTTCTTGACTGCTCTAATGTGTTAACTCGGTGTCTTGCCTCATGCCTGTGCAAAAGTTATTGGCAGAATCTTAGAAACCCACTCCTTTGGCAGGAACAATGATGTGCAAAGGGATGTGCTCACACTAATGCCATCTTGGGCAGATATAAAAAAGATTTTTTAAGGGAAACATTTAGAAACAGAAGTGTTGAGGATAAATGCCAAAGACCCCATAGTCTCATTATCCCACAGGGATAGTTTCCATGCTTGGAGTTCTTGGAGAGAGATACTCTATTTCTACTTTTAAAATGCTCTATATGGGGCGCCTGGGTGGCACAGCGGTTAAGCGTCTGCCTTCAGCTCAGGGCGTGATCCCGGCGTTATGGGATCGAGCCCCACATCAGGCTCCTCTGCTGTGAGCCTGCTTCTTCCTCTCCCACTCCCCCTGCTTGTGTTCCCTCTCTCGCTGGCTGTCTCTATCTCTGTCAAATAAATAAATAAAAATATTAAAAAAAAATAAAATGCTCTATATATGTAAGGGCTATGGAGCCAGGAGATATCTACATTAACTGTTAGAATAGAAGATCCCTGTTGTTAGGGTTACCAACCATTCTGTTTTGCTTGGGACTGCTGTTCAGGTTATAGAACTCAATGTCCTGCATCCTGGGAAGCTCTTCAGCCTCTTGCAAACTGGAATGATTGAACAAGTAGCCTTGTTAGAACAAAGAAGCCATCAGAAAAGCTCAGGAACTGGTCACAGCACGTTTGTTTGTTGAGCTAACCCATACGTACTGAGCCAGTGTTCTATTAAGTTACAAAAAAGGAAATGGAAGTCAGCTTCCTCCTCCAAATCAGGATTTGTCTTTCCTTACTCTATACCCTACTCTTGAGGGCTTATGAAATTCTATTTCCCCAGCTGATTCTATAGCAGTGTGAAGGAGTGGGAAGTCATACTCTAATCCAGTGTTTGGGATTCTCAGGTAGAGCCCCTTGGGGCTCTTTGACCATATGTATAATAAGAATGCACAAAGTTATTCTCTATCTGGATCCCCAAGAGGTAGGTCTATTATTCCTCTTTGAGGATAAAACAGACTGTCTACTCTTGTACTCCAGACTGCAGAACACATTCAAGGCCATTGTTCATTTGTCCAACTGGGGAGGCCTGCCCATATCAAATCATTCCTCATTCCCTAGGTCAAAACCTTATTGCTTGAGTTCCCCCCTGACACCCTTGGGTCTTCTATAACCGTGCCACCAGATCAAGCTATCCCAGAGTGGCCACAACCTTGTGTTGTTTAGCTACATCCACTTCTTCTAGGAAATCTCAGTGGGGTGTGTATACACAATTCCAAAAGGTGCCCAGTTTAAGACAGCAACTCTCCCATTATTCTTAGTCAGCCAGAGATCTCATTCTGTGGTGAGAGTCATGTGAAAGTCTCCCCATAACAGGCCAGTCAGCTTCATTCAACAAGGTTGGTGGCATACTTCTTCATGCAAACTAACCATTCAAACCTCTAAGGATATCTCTGGCTTGGAGACGTACGATAGCTGCTCATCATGAGCGATGGTCTAATTCTAGTTTTGCACACTAACACACTTGCTTCTGGTGATGCTTTCCTTGGGCCCCTGTTAGATATGTTACATTTAATATCACCTATTTCATATATAGTGGGGTTGACTGCTGTGGCTCTAGCAGCATCATAAAGGGAGCCTGTCCTGCCTTTCCTTCCGGATATGCTTTCCCTGTTTCCAAGAGAGTCAACTGCCCTGTTAGCTGAATCATAGTCCTGTAGGGGGTGGGACGCCCTACCTCTCTGTCTCCAACATAATCTCTTATTACTTCTCCTTATGGCTCAAAAAGACTTCCAAGTTAGTAAAAATGCTCATGCTTTGAGCATTCTTACCTTCTTTAGATGCCTTTTAACTGCAGATCTACTGCTCTATAGCTTCCATGTTTAAGGGTGTAACTTTTCCAGCTATCCAGTCAGTGACCATCCCAAGTCGCTGGTGACCTACCACTGTTCCCCAGCAGTGAGGTTTTCCAATTGCAGTAGTCTGGTTAAATTCTTTTGCCACTTGCAAAATCCCGTAACACTGGAATGAATGAACTCACCACGTTCAATGCCTCTTTGTACATGGTGTGTAGTAATCCACGCTGCTAGTGATATATGGTATTACCTATGAAAAACAGAATGATCTACAAGCGGAGGAGTAGCAGAATATATAGGATCCCCTGAGCCTTCACAGTTGTGCAGTGAGGTGTATTGGGCTTACAGAGCTGGATAGTGCTGTGGAAAGCACTCTGGTAGAAGAATGTTTATAAGGAAGACCAGGAAGGAGAGGTTGAGGTGAGGGATCACTTAGTTTTCCATGTAACAAAGGAAGTAACCTGAAGAACCTGCTAGTTTAGCTAGGGAGTTTGTGAAATCACCCTTGCTAGCAGGGGAACCCTCACTTCTGTTCGATAGTCAAGCTAGCTTATTGTGAAGACCTCTGGACATGGGGAGGAGGTGGATGTCCTTTGGCCATTGAAAACCAAAAGTTTGTCTCTCCTCAAAAAGTCATGCCTAGATCTGGTTCAGTAGTAATAAATTTCTTTCATTGGGCTACAACTTCCAGTATATCAATACTGTAAATCCTCCCTGATTTCTGTAGCTCTGGGGCTCAACTCTTAAAATATTCATACAAACTGTCTTGGTCTAATAACAAAGGATTTAAAATCAGAAGACATAGGTTTGAGTACATACTTGGCCATTTGCTAGCTATGTGGTCTTGGAGAAGTCATCAATCTTTCTGAATCTGTTTTCTCATCAGTAAAATATCTAACTCTTGGGACTTCTCTAAGAGTCAAATAAAACAACAAATGTCAATGCTTTTTTCAGACTCCAAGGCATTCTACAAGAATTTGCTATGATTATTATTGTTACCTGCAGAATCCTAGGGAACCTGATGGCACATAAATGGTACTGCTTGGTTCACCCTGAAGCAGCTGGTTCTGTTTACCACACATGGGTGAATGGTTTACGCCAAGGGAATAGTTTACTCAGTGCAGGATTGTGACTGCTACAAATAGCACAGGGCACCTCCCACCTCATGTAGAATGAGGCCTGTACCATCCCAGGAGCCAGCCAGATGCCAGATGTCACACTATGTGTGCAATAGAGAGTAGCCAGACCTGCTGTTTTATAAAAATGTAATGGCAGATATCTAATGTGATTAAAGCTTGGGTGAAGAATCCTGACTCAATGACATGTTGTTCTGAATCCCATTACAGACATTCTTGGACAGCAAATTCCATTTTTTACCTGGTTGCCCATATGAGTTTTCCTGAATTTGGCTGAGCCCTCAATTTACTCTTCCTTTTGAGCAATATGGTACAGGTCAATGAGCACTTACTTGAGAGAATAAACAGGCCTGGGTTCAAATCCCATCTCTGCTTCTTAAAAATGTCCTTTGGTGATTTACTATAACTTCTGAGTTTTGTCACCTGTAAAGGGGGAATAATAATATTTACTTTGTAGGGTTGTGAGGAGTAAGTAAGATGATGTATGTAAAGCACCCAGTCCAGTATCCACTGGGCTGTACATAAATGTCAACTGTACAAAAAAATGGCCAGTGAGCCATCTGCAGCCCATCTGACCCCAGGGTAGGGTCCAGTTAGGATTCATTAATATGTTCCAGTGCTTTTTAAGTTTCACTGTGTCTACAAAGCAGTGGGCATTGCTAAAACCCAAGTTCAGATTCAGTAGGTCTAGAGTGGGGCTTGAGAGCCTACATTTCTCACAAGTTTCCAGGTGATGACTCAGGGGCCATATATTGAGTAGTGACACGTTTTAACCTTAGCTAACACGTCTGACCTAGTAAGCTAATAAAGTCCAACCATCTGTCCCTACTGCTCTTGCTTAACTCAGAAGTTCTCAAGCACCATTTAATTCGCTGGTGCCTGTATGACTGCAGAAGAATGAACTATAAAAATAAAGATTCCTAAAGGAGATTCTATTTCTGTAGGTGTGGGGGTAGGGGTCTTGGAATCTGTATTTTTAAAAGCACCCTAGATGATCCTAATGGGAACCAGGCACACAACAACTGCTTCCAGGTGTTGAGCCAGCATGTTGAGATCTATTAGTTATTATAATTGAAGCTGAACACAACTCATATATAATCCTGAATGCTACATCAAGAAACTGGGCACCATGGAGGCTTACTGAGAGAAGGGTAAACAGGAGTGAGCCAAGTCTCTTTGGACAATTGATTCACATCATGACAAGTATTAGAAATCCCTTTCCATTTGTCACTATTATTAATAAAATAGTCATATATCTACACATTTATGGGATTCTGAGTATGTGGCCACTGGTGGCACAACTTGGATGTTCCTGAGTTTTGCTTTGCAAAGCAGCAATATGCAGTGTTTAAATGCTTAGGCTTTGGGGTCAGATGAACCAGGGCTTATATCCTAGCTCTACAGCTGAAAAGTCGTATGATCTGTGGGTAAGTCACTTAACCATATAAACAACAGTTTTCTTATCTGTAAAATGCAGGTAACATTACCTACATCTTAGGTTTCTGGTGAGGATTATCAAGACAAACATTTCTATTTTCTGTCTTTCCCACATCAGAAGATGGCAACCTGATCCCTCCAATTTCTCAGGTTAGAAGCCATACAGTCATCCTTGACTCCTCTCTTTCTTATATCCTACATTTAACATGCCAGCAAATTCTGTGCACTTCACTTTCAAAATAAACACAGACTCCAGCCACTTTTCACCAACTCCTCTGTTGCTCTCCTGGTTCCTGCCACCATTCTTGTTCTTGCAGTAGCTTCCTAACTGGTTTATTGGGTTCTACTCTTGCCCTGCACCTTTTATTCTCAATATATTAACCAGACTTATTGGGTTAAAATGCAAGTAGATCATGTCGCTCCTCTGATCCAAACCTTTGCCCATTTTTCTCAGAATAAAAGCTTAAGTCCTTACTTTGGTATTTTACCAGGTCCTATGTGATCAGACTTCCTGTTACCTCTCTGACCTCATTTCTGATTATTTCTCTCTCCTCTGCACTCTTCTGTGTCATGGAAGCCCCCATAATTTTTTGACCAACATGTCAAGCAAGCTCCAACCTTTGTTCTTTGCCCTGGGATATCCACTGTCTGCAGTGCTTTTCTCTCTGGTATCTGCATGAGCAGCTGCTTCAGCTTCAAGTCTTTGCTCAAATGCCACAGTGCTGCCTACTCCAGGCCACCCCATTTAAAATCTCCTCTTCCCCTGTCCCAGGACTCAGGAGCCCCTTTTACTCAATGCTACCTTTATCTTTTCTCTGTCATCTTCTAACACATCGTATAATTTATTTTTTTATGCTTGCTGTTTATTTTCTGTCTTGAGTCACAGGAATGTCAGCTCCATGAGAGCAAGAGTTTGGCTTCTTCTCTGATGCATTCCTGGACCTACATATACTGGCATGTGCTACATAGTGGGTAATCATTGTGTATTTTTAAAATATGTGAATAATGAATATAAAATGCTGATCACAGTGCCTGGCATGTAGACGGCATTGAGTAAATGGTAGTTTTTATCACTTGTGCAACACCTGAAATACTGTTCCTGTCTTGGAAACCTCTGCCTAGAGCTCTGCACAGCACATGTTTTTCACCTCAGAGAATCTTTCACCACAGCCCTGTGAAGCGAGTGGGCTGGGATTCCCACCCTTGTTCTGTCAGAGATGAGCAACTAGACAAACAGGGCTAAGTGATTCATATAAGTAGTGTGTTGTAGAACCAGAATGGAATGGATTCCTGGCCTCTCAGTTCTGAGCTCATGCTCTTTCTGTACTTCCAGGAAAATCAGAAAGAAGGAGAGGACTTTTTACACCAAGTTCTTAGCTTTCCCATGCCTGGATTACATGTTAATCAAACACCCAAAGCGCTGAGGTGCGCAAGTGCCAAGATAATGTCAATAGTCTAACGTGAGACTCCTCTATCTATATTACCTTGAAACAAAGATCTGTAAATGTGGGTGACATTGAATTGAATGACAAAGATCAATTACAAGAACTTTCACATGGTGGATAAAAAAAAAATCACTGATTCCCCAGAGATTGTAAATGTCTTGTCTTTTTCTGTTATTTGGCTAAAAGAAAGTCAATTTGGAATAGTGCTAAGCTGTAGTAGAAATAAGATGTATTATAATAAATGTACTGGAAATTTAAAAATGAAGACCAAAACATCTTATAATTCTGTTATTCTCATAAATCCGTAGTTGTCACTTTAATATTTTCTTCTGCTTTTTACTTATAACATGTTATTTTTGCATGACATAGTAATTTTTTTCTTTTTTGATTTAATGTATCCTGTACTTTTTAGCTTTAACTATCCAGTATTTAGAAATACTCTACTTAAAAGTTACATAAAATACCATCTGATTGGTATACCACAGTTCATTTAACAATTCTCCTATTGTTGTATTTGTGGTTTATTTTCAATGCTTCGCTATTTACATGACATTGCAATGAATGTCTGCATCTGCAGCTTTTCCTGTAGGGATCCCATCCTCCCACTGCCCCCTCCCCCGCCCCCACCTACTCAAGAGTTTTTACTCTCATTTATGGTTTGGGATGGTTTCATGAGGTGGCTAATATATGTTTTGTATATTGGAAATTAGAAAATAGACCATCATCCCTTGCTAGTTAATTTTCCCATCAAGGCAATAGCTTCTTTGATGGCTCCATCCTGGAGATGATACCATTGGAATTATTTTCTTCTCTGGAAATATACTCAGTAAATAAGGAGGTTTCTCTTTTTGGAGGACTATATTGTTATCCATTAGGTATCTGACCTCTTTTTTTTAAAAAAGATTTATTTATTTGTGAGAGAGAGAGCATGCTCATGTGAGCTGGGGGAGGGGCAGAGGGGAGGGATTGAGAAAATCGCAAACAGACTCCCACTGAGTGCAGAGCCTGATGTGGGGGGCTCAATCCCAGGACCCTGAGATCATGACTTGAGCTGAAACCAAAAGTCGGATGCTCAACCAATGGAGACACTCATGTGCCCCTAGATATCTGAAATCTTGTTTTGATTCCCTTGAGACAGGCTCTGGTGGGAAGAGGGCTGGATTTGAAGTCAGAAAACTTGGATTTAAATCTTAGCTATGCCATTGATAAAAAATATTTTATAAAGATTTTACACAGCAAGGTATTATTATCTTTTTATTATAGAGAAAGAAAAAAACCAAGTTATCCAAATGGACTCGAAATTCCGAGAGTGTTCCGAGGGTTTAGATTTCTGCTTTGATTTTTAGGCCTGACTCATTAGAAAGGGATATCTGTGATGCATGTGAGATTGTGTTTTCCAGTAGGTTGGTTGTATGCGGTAGAAAGATAGACCTGGATTTGACTCTAGGGAGATTTGACAATATCTCTGTGATGGGAATAATAATAGGGATGGAGGGAGAATTAAATGAGACAGTATAAATCAAAGTCTTGCGGAGGGATTCTTTAGTGTTAGTTGCCTGCCACCTTCCTTCTCCCCTCCCTGACCCTCTTACCTCAGGAGGGGTTAATAGATATTATCACAGATTTTTTTCAGAAGCTTTAAGGGAGTAAGAGTTTACTGTAGCACCAATCCATTTTATTTTGGTGTCCGTAAAATATTTAGGAGCATTTTAAGTAGTGAAAACACTACTTATTTCAAGGGCATCTTGAATTATTTCTGGAGATAGTCAACACAGCTGGCTATATTCAGCAAGTGAGAGCCTACAATAAGCTATTTATTTCAGTATATTCACTATGCACTGTGTCTTTCCTGTTGGTACAGACAGAATGGATTTATTTTCAAGTCAAGATGAATGCTTATGTCTAAGACTCAGAGTTTGGATGCAGAATTGCAAGCATTGGTAGTTTAAGAGCATAAATATTGCTGCAACTTGTCCATGAGATGGAAAGTAATAATTTCTCTCATCCATTGCAATCTTATTTAAAAAGGTGTTTGTTTTACTGTTGAAAATATAACAGTTCTTTCCATTTCTATACCACTTTACATTTTATATAATATGTTCTCATGAATTACCTCAACCAAATCTTACTACACTTCCTTGAGGGATTCAGATTCGAAAGGCATTTATTATTAAACACTATGTGTTAGGTTCAGTCACTTGGCACTTTCACATGACTTTCCCATATAATTTTCACTTTCAACATTTGATGAAATATAGGTAATTGGAAAGCAGGGTAACCAGGCCACAAACCCCGGTCTTGCGTTCTTTGTCTAGTGCTTTATTTATTGTACTTTCTTTTTTCAGTAATCTTATTCCTTGAGTAGACAGTGTGATACTTTCAAAAGAGCACCAGCTTGAGTCAGAGGGCTGGGACTTTAATCTCAGTGAGTGGCTCATGGGAACTTAGGGGAATCATGTCCCCTCTCTGGGCCTCAAGTACCTCACTTATAAAATGAAGAGCTTAGATATTATGGCCTCTTTTGTTTCTTCTTACACTGACAATCCATGTGCCTTTGGGACACACTCCTGTAACGGGAAGACTTTGAGGGTGTACTTTCAATGGATCACTGTCCAGATTTGGAAAGAAGTTTATGAGATGACATTTATGTTTGAAATTATCTCCTCACCTGACTCCACCCCAATCCCAACAATCTTGACTTTTGGTGCCCCAGGCAGCCTGCTCAGGGAAAACCAGAAGTTTGATCTGATCTTGCCTCCCTGTTTAACACAGAAGACTTTTTCTTCATTCTCAAGGAAAATAATGAGAAGAGAAAATGGAAAGAATTTTTCTGACTTATTTTTTTTAATTTGAATTCAATTAACCAACATACAGTACATCATTAGTTTCAGATGTAGAGTTCAATTATTCATCAGTTGCATATAATATCCAGTGCTCATCACATCATGTGCCCTTCTTAATGCCCATCACCCAGTTACCCCATCCTTCCACCCACCTCCCCTCCAGCAACCTTAATCTATTTTTATAATAGCCTCACTGTATGGTGACTAACATATCATAATAACAAACAAACAAACAAAAACAAAACAAAAAAACCAAAAAACAAACAAAAAGATATTATAATAGCCTCAGATACACAGACTGTTACAGTTGGTAGGAATTTTGGCAAGGATTTGTTTTACCCAATAATTTAGAATTCTAGGAAACTGAAGGCCAGATCAAGAGACTGCAAGGAGGCCCAAGGTCTCAAAAGTGAGTTAGAGGCAGTCTGAACTAGAAGTCTGGTGTCCTGGCTCTAGTCTTTTTACTCCCGGTAATTGGGAACTTGGAGTAATGCTTATTTGGAGTTCCTGCTAACCATCTGGTATATAAAGCTGTAGGTTGACTGATGCAGTCTTAGATTGCTTTAATAGAAGCAGCAGAAATACAGCGTGTAGTACTGATAAGAACTTAGGTTTTGAAGTTACCCAGGACGTGCAAGTGTCTAGTGATAAGACTAGAGCATAGGAGGTGAGGAGAAAAGTGGTGACAGGTGTGACTGAAGAGCCAAGTAAGACATATGTCATGGAGAGATTTTTATTCTTGAATGTTGTGTCTGGATACGCGTCCTTCCATATCTTCACCTTTTTCTATTTGGGGACTAGAAAGAAAAGGGTATCTAGTATGGAAGACCAGATTTGTGTTTTTTAATTTGTGTCATCTTGGGCAAGACATTTTCTGTAAGCCTTGTTACTTCACCTTTTGGGGATCCCTTTTGTGTACTCAGTGCCTCACATCCTCTTGGGCTCTTCTCTGTTCCAGTTCAACCATTGTAACAGTTCTTCTCAAGTTTCTACAAACTTTGGGGCGCCTGGGTGGCTCGGTCGTTAAGCATCTGCCCTCGGCTCAGGGCGTGATCCCAGGGTTCTGGGATTGAGCCCCACATCAGGCTCCTCCACTGGGAGCCTGCTTCTTCCTCTTCCACTCCCCCTGCTTGTGTTCCCTCTCTCGCTGTCTCTCTGTCAAATAAATAAATAAAATCTTTTAAAAAAGCTTCTACAAACTTCACTGTTAATAGAACCTCAATAAAGTGTGCGCTGCTTTCTTTCCCAGTATGCTTGCAAGAAGTTGCCCAGCATTCACACGTGTATAACCAGGATGTACGAGAGAGTGAGTGTTTTGTGGAGCATTTCTCAACCAGTGGGAAAGGAACATGGGGAACCTTCAAAAAGGGGGCCAGGGATAAAGCTGGTTGGCTAGTATCTCCTTGTTTTGGGTTTCCTTCTCTTCATCCATCACTCCTGCTGCCTGTCCTCACTTCTCAAACTAACTACACACAAGTCCTTGTCTTAGGTTCCATCTACTTTCAGATGGGGATCTGAAATACAAATTTAAGTGGGGATCATAATGCAAATTTCTCGTGAATTGTTAAATAATGTAAATATGCACAAAACATAATAAAGATTAAATGAGGTGTGCATATAAATATGCAGGTAAAACACATACTGTGGTCCTTCATACAGATTCAGTGCTGAAGAAGTATTACACATTTTGATATGGCTACTGCTTCTGTTCATAGGTTTACATCAATTTTGATGTCTCATCACACATTTTATTTGTGAAATTACAGACTAAGTTTTAATATAGTAATGTGATTTGTGTTTTTCAGGGCATTTCAGCATAAGAATAAAAAACATAATAAAACAGATTTCTTCAGAGCCACTTCACCTATGATTGAGAAACTTCCAGCTTTATACCTTGATTTTCTCCACTTTGTTCTTGACATTTCCAGGGGCAGACTTTCATGTACTTTCTGTCACTGTAGGAGGTCCAGCATTTCCTTTTCCCTTCCTGCTGCATATTTGAAGACAGAGTTTTGTGCCTATTATGCAGATGTGGAAACTGAAGCTTCTCAGCTTGTTGAAAGTCATGCAACTAGTGAGTGTTAGCCTGAAATTGAAGTGGGTCTGACTTTAGAACCCAAGTTCAAACCCAGAATTCCTATACTACATTAGTTCAGCTGGTTCCTCTACAACATGTTCCTCATGCTTCAGTTACACAGACATACCTCAGAGATATTGTGAGTTCAGTTCCAGACCACCACAATAAAACAAATATTACAGTAAAACAAATCAAATGAATTTTTGGTCTCCCAATGCATATAAAAGTTACATTTATACTATACTATAGTCTATTAAGTGTGCAATAGCATTATTTCTAAAAAAATGTACAAATCTTAATTGAGAATATTTTATTGCTAAGAAATGCTAAACATCATTTGAGCTTTCAGTGAGTCATAATCTTTTTGTTGGTGGAGGGTCTTGCCTCAACGTTGATGACTACTGACTAATCAGGAAGGTTGCTGCTGAAGGATGGGGTAGCTGTGGCAATGTCTTAAAATAAAACAACAATGAAGTCTGCCACATTGATTGACTCTTGCTTTTATGAACAACTCATCCATAGTACATGATGGTGTTTGATAGCATTTTATGCACAGTAGATCTTCTTTCAAAATTGGGGTCAATCCCCTCAAATCCTGCTTCTGCTTTATCAACTAAGTTTGTGTAGTATTCTAAATCCTTGTTTTCGTTTCAGTCATCTTCACCAGGAGTAAATTCCATCTCCAAAACCACTTTCTTTGCTCATCCATGACAAGTAACTTATTCATTCAAGTTTTATCATGAGATTGCAGCAATTCAGTTATATCTTCAGGCTCCACTTCTAATTTTAGTTCTTTTGTGATTTTCACCACATCTGCAGTCATTTCCTTCACTGAAATCTTGAACCCCTCAAAGTCATCAGTGAGGGTTGGAATCAGCTTCTTTCAAACTTCTGTTATTATTAATATTTTGACCTCCTTCCATAAGTCACAAATGCTCTTCATGACATCTAAAATGGTGAATCCTTTCCAGGATGTTTTCAGTTGACTCTGCCCAGATCCATTAGAGGAATCACTCTCTACAGTAGCTATAGACTTACAAAATGTATTTCTTGAGTAATAAGACTTGAAAGTTGAAATTACTCCTTGATCCATGGGCTGCAGAATGGAATGTTGTGTTAGCAGACATTTAAACAATATTCATCTTGTACTTCTTCATCAGAGCTCTGGGTGACCAGATGCATTGTCAATGGACAGTAATCTTTTGAAAGGAATTTATTTTTCTGAGTAGTAGGTCTCTCCAGTGGGCCTAAAATATTTAGTAATCTATGCTGTAAACAGATGTGCTGTCATCTAGGCTTTATTGTTCCATTTATAGAGCACAGGCAGTGTAGATTTAGCATAATTCTTAAGGACTTTAGGATTTTTTGAATGATAAATTATCATTGGCTTCAACTTAAAGTCACCAGTTGCCTTAGACCCTAATAAGACAGCCTGTTTTTTTGTAGCTTTGAAGCCAGGCATTGACTTCTCCTCTCTAGGTATGAAAGTCCTAGATAGCATCTTCTTCCACTAGAAGGCTGTTTCATCTACATTGAAAATCTGTTGCTGAGTGTAGCCACCTTCATGAATTACCTCAGCTAGATCTTCTGTATGACTTGCTGCAGCTTCTATATCAGCACTTACTGCTTCACCTTGCACTTTTATGTTATGGAGATGGCTTCTTTCCTTAAACCTCATGAACCGAACTCTGCTAGCTTCAGACTTTTCTTCTGCAGCTTCCTCACCTCTCAGCCTTCATAGAATTGAAGAGGGTTAGGGCTTTGCTCTGGGTTAGGCTTTGGCTTGAGGGAATGTTGTGGCTGATTTGATCTTCTATCCAGACCACTCTAACTTTCTCCAATCAGCAATAATACTGTTTCACTTTCTTGTCATTTGTATATTCATTGGAGTAGCACTTTCATTTTCCTTCAAGAACTTTTACTTTGCATTCACAACCTGGCTAAATGTTTGACACAAGAAGCCTAGCTTTTGGCCTCTCTCTGCTTTCAACATACCTTCATCACTAAGCTTAATCGTTTCTAGTTTTTGATTTAAATTGAGAGATGTGCAAGTCTTACTTTCATTTGAACACTTAGAAGCCATCATAGGGTTATTAGTTGGCCTTGTATCAATATTGTTGTATCTTAAGGAATAGGGAGGCTTAAAGAGAGGGAGAGAGACCAGGGAATGGCTTGTCATAAATAAATATTTATATATTTATTTATTTATTGTTTATTTAAAAGATTTTATTTATTTGAGAGAGAATGAGTGAGAGAGAGAGAGCGCACAAGCAGGGGAAAAGGGAGAGGATGAAACAGACTCCCCACTGAGCAGGGAGCCCAATATGGGGCTTGATCCCCCAGGACCCTGGGATCGTGACCCGAGCCGAAGGCAGACTCTTAACCAACTGAACCACCTAGGTGCCCTCACACGACATTTATTGGTTAAGTTCACCATGTTACATGGGTGCAGTTCATAGTGTTCCAAAACAGTTACAGTAGTAACACCAAAGATCGCTGATTACAGTGATCATAATCAATATAACGTAATGAATATAGCAACAGTGAAAGAGTTTGAAATATTGCAAAAATTGCCAACATGTGACACAGAGACATAAATGGAGCAAATGTTGTTGGAAAAATGGTGCCAATAGGCCTGCTCAATGCAGGATAGCTCCTTGCTCCTTCTATTTATGTGAAATACAGTATCTGTGAAGTATAATAAAGTGAAACAAAATAAAATGAAGTATGTCTGTAGTTACTCATATATCTAGGGAGTGTAGATGATTTTAATTTCCTTTTTTCAGAGACAAGAATAACTTTACCAGAATGAAACCCCCATGACAAAGGAGCCCAGGAAGGAAATCTCATCAGAAAAATAGAGGAAGTTTTCATGGAGTTGCTATGAGTCAGAAACTTTTAATGAATCCGGTTGTATTGTTTACTAAGTTAAGATCCTCTCAGATGTCAGGAGATAGGTGCGTAGATGTCAGCTCATAAAGTACCGTTCTGGTGTGATAGGAAAAATACGAGAGGCTGGAATCCCTCTGTGCAAAGAGATAATGAAGGAGGCCAGAGATAAGTTGGAAGAAACACTGGTTACCAAGAGGGATAGCAATTGTTTTTCGTTAAATCAAATATTTATGAGGCTGGGATTTGATTACCCATGGTTTAACAATTCAAGGGAAAGATAATTTTCTAGAGATGCCCAAGGTGTTGGTGTAATTCAGATAACTGTACCTTGTATGAAAATAATTAACCACTAGAATTTGGAATGCATGCAAATTGTGATGGGGATAGAAGATGATTTGCAATATGAAGGCTTGATGGTATAACATGTTGGAAGGATTAAAATACATCCTGTTGTCATAAGCACCATTCCAATTCTTGTCAATACAGAACATTTGGTTTTGATATTTGATTTTACTAACATTTATGGAATACCTATCATGTGCCAGACACTTTTATATTGGCTTTAAAATTTTAATAATCCAGGGGTGCCTGGGTGGCTCAGTCAGTTAAGTGACTGCCTTCAGCTCAGGTCATGATCCCGGGTTTCTGGGATAGAGCCCCGCATCGGGCTCCCTGCTCAGTGGAGTCTGCTTCTCCCTCTCCCTCTCCCCCTGCTTTGTGTTCTCTCTCTCTCTCTCACCCTCTCTGTCAAATAAATAAATTTTTAAAAAATCTTAAAAAATTTAATAATCCTAAAAACCATTAAGATATATATTATTTCATTTTATATAAGAAGGATATTCAGAGAAATTAAATGGTGCTCAAGGACAAGGAAAATGAAAATTTGGCTTGGTACTCCTGTCTCAATGACACCGAAACCCAGTCTTTTCCCCATACCACTCTTCCATTCAGGCATTCTTAAACTATAATTTCTGGCCCAAAAGGGGGTTATGGAGACCAGGTCTGAAATCTGTGGTCTAGGTGGAGCAAAGAATGTGACATTATTTTGAGTGAGGATAAAATAAGTGAGGTCAAAATCATTCATCAAGTGTGAGCACTGATTCATTGCTGGAAAAATCCTGCTCATTACCTTTGGTGAGAAATGAAGCTAAGTCTAATCGAGCTGAAAGAACCTGGCATTCATGTGATTCAACCTCCTCATTTTACAAATGAGTACCCTGGAGTCCATAAAGGGTAAGTGATTTGTCCAGGCTTGTTATGTGATGATTCAGTGTCAGAGCTTGTTCACCAGAATCCTATATTTTTGCAGCACAATTTTGGGTCTGTTCTCTGGAACTACATGGGAAAAGACTAATTCTCCCTCTACATGACAGTCCTTTAAATATTTGTGCTCCCAAGTCTCCTCTTCTTCAGTGTAAGCAGGCTTTCATTGGTCAAATGCTTCCATCATGGCAGAGTCTCCAGATTCCTCACCACATTCAGTCTTTTCCAGAAGTGTATCATATTGTCAATTTTCCTCTCAAACATTGGTATCTGGCAATGAATGTCATCCCAGCTTCTTTCGTTAAAATATTTAATGAAAGAGAGTGAATGTAAGTTCTTGCAACTTGCACAGTTAAGATTGAAACTACGATTTTGGTTTTAGGATTATGGAATCATGAATATTGGCAAATAGAGATGAAATGGAATGACTGTTTTTCTTACTTCAAATTTATGAACATGTTGTATACAATAGCAAAACAACTTTTGCATACATAGCTGAAGAATAAAGCAAGAACAGAAAATACCAAAACAAAGAGGGAGCTCGGTTAGAGTGGTAAAGCTGACAAAGCTTATATAGGTATTGTAACATCATATAGAATTTAAAGTCCAGGGACTGGTGACTAGGATTCTCTGATATTGGCATCAAGAGGTTGTTATCAGATTTCAACCGTATGCTATTGATAAACTACTTGCCTAAATGCAGGAGGCATGAAGAGCTCTTTATTTCTGAGTAAGGACCAGAAAAACCTGGCCTGCCTCTCCTGGGAAGCAGGAAGGAAGTTTGTATTCTATCCTGGGCTGTGTCTGGTAAACAAATCACAATGCAAAATTAGAATTTCTGCATCACACGTGGCTGTGGGATAGGAGTCAAAGTAGTACCAATGTAGTATTAATACCAAACCAAAGAATTAACATTAAAACTAGTCTAAAACTAGTGAAAACTGTGGACATTAACAGAGGCAGATTTAAAACAGGGATGCTTCTAAAGTACCATGACTCCCAATGTACTGGTGAAGATGAGCACACATCAAATATTAAACATCATATGAAAGAATGAAATGCCATATGCGAGAAATCAGCAGGTAAAACATGTATCAGCAGATGAGCTAAATATCTCAATGTAAAGCAACAATAGATCAATCTAGAAGATATGAGAGACTATGGACTCTGGGAAACAAACTGAGGGCTTCAGAGGGGAAGGGGGTGGGGGAATGGGATAGGCCGGTGATGGGTATTAAGGAGGGCACATATTGCATGGTGCACTGGGTGTTATATGCAAATAATGAATCATGGAACATTGCATCAAAAACTGGGGATGTACTGTATGGTGACTTATCTAACAAAATAAAAATTATTAATAAAAAAATAAAATAAATACATGAATCTGTAGACTGAAAGAGCACACAGGTTCTGGTCAGGATAAATTGATTAATTTATTTAGTAAATACTTAATGAGTGGTTATTATATGCCAAGTACTGTTGTAGGTGCTGAACCAAATAAATAAAAACTTTTGCCCTTATAGAGCTTACATTTTAGTTGAGGGTGGCGGGGGGGTGGGGAATGGACAATAAACACAAATGGGACCATAGTTCTTACCTTCTGGTCATCTGGTACCTGTACAGCCACTCTGCCCATGTATTTCCTGTTGTGCTTTGAGTCAGAGATCTGCTCTTGTTTGTCTCTGCACAGGATGAGTCATGCTATATCATATTTCCTGTCTCAATCTGGATGTCCAATCAAAATCAGATGAATTTAATGGAATTAAAGTCTCTGTAATCTTATCTCACCATCTTTTTGCTCTGGTTAATCTCATTTTACTGATTTCCAAGGCTGTACTCATCTGTTCTTGGAAAGAAGTAACCAAGAACTTTATTCTCTACCTGCCTGCAGCCATGCTTTTGGAATTGTCATCCTCATTTTGTGCTTGTCCACTCATCTGTACCCTTAGTGCTATTCCCTTAGGTTAGTCCTCATGGTCTCTTTTTTAAATGATTGCAACTGTTCCTTAATTGGTCTTCCTTAGTCTTGCCTCTCTCTTCTCCAAACACTATCCAGACTCGCAGTCACAATGCTTTTTTTCTAGAATATATATGAGTTTATAATTTTTTTGATTTAAAGTCCATCCGTGTTCCTGTATCTTTCTTAAACTATACAAGGCATTCTGTCATCTAGCTCCTTCCTACCTCCCCAGCCTCCCTTCTCCCTCTGCCTCTATTCTATGCCTTGTGTCATCCACACGAGAGAGCTTACAGTTCCTTGGTTGCTTTCAACATGTTTCTGTCTGTTTATTTATTCTGCTACATCTGTTTGACAAACTTTTCCTTTCTAAATTCCCATTCTTGACTGTCAAACAAGCCCATATTCATCTTTTTTTTTGTGATTTTTTATTATATTATGTTAGCCACCATACAGTACATCCCCGGTTTCCGATGTAAAGTTCGATGATTCATTAGTTGCATATAACACCCAGTGCACCATGCAATACATGCCCTCCTTACTACCCATCACTGGTTTATCCCATTCCCCCACCCCCATCCCCTCTGAGGCCCTCAGTTTGTTTCTCATAGTCCATAGTCTCTCATGTTTCATTCCCCCTTCTGATTACCCCCCCTTTCTTTATCCCTTTCTTCCCCTACCGATCATCCTAGTTCTTATGTTCCATAGATGAGAGAAATCATATGATAATTGTCTTTCTCTGCTTGACTTATTTCACAGCATTATCTCCTCCAGTGCCATCCATGTTGCAGCAAATGTTGAGAATTCATTCTTTCTGATAGCTGAGTAATATTCCATTGTATATATGGACCACAGCTTCTTAATCCAGTCATCTGTTGAAGGGCATCTCGGCTCCTTCCATGATTTGGCTATTGTGGACAATGCAGCTATGAACATTGGGGTGCATATGGCCCTTCTCTTTACTACGTCTGTATCTTTGGGGTAAACACCCAGTAGTGCAATGGCTGGGTCATAGGGTAGTTCAATTTTTAACTTTTTAAGGGACCTCCACACTGTTTTCCAGAGTGGCTGTACCAACTTGCATTCCCACCAACAATGTAGGAGGGATCCCCTTTCTCCACATCCTCTCCAACAAATGTTGTTTCTTGCCTTGTCAATTTTTGCCATTCTAACTGGCGTAAGGTGGTATCTTAGTGTGGTTTTGATTTGAATTTCCCTGATAAGCCCATATTCATCTTGAGATTCAGTTTAAGTGTCATCTCCTCCATGGTGCTTCTCCTGACCCCCATCTTGTAGTAGAACTAATCCTCTGTTTTTTTGAGATCCTGAGTAATGATCAGAGTTTTGTCATAATGCCCTTATGCTTGCTTCAAATTTCTTGAGCATATTTGATTTTGCTAATCTTGAGAATAGATGCCATTTCCTATTTTTCTTTGTTTCTTCTCCAAATATCTGACACATCTCTCACACCCAGTAAATGCTTTCTGAAAAGGGAAATAGGTAAAGGAATGATGATTGGCACAAAAAAGATGTCTATTTTGAAACAGAGAATTGATTTAGTTGGCTTTGTTTAATCCTGGAAGCCTGGTTTGCTACTCTTTGGCCATGGAGAGGTAATCTGAAAGTATGGATTTTTTGAGACACAACTTCAAGTCCTGAAATTATGGTTTTCTTTTTTTTGTCTTTATAGGAATCTTCCAGCCACTTGGAGACCTTGAAAGTCCCCCTCAAAGGTAAAGAATGACCACATTTGCTTTAACCACAGAAGCAATTAACTCTCCAGCAGTGTGGAAAACAGCTTTTGAGCTGTTTTTATCGATGCATAGATTTCACAGAGCTGTGATATTTGAAGACAAATGGCTGTGTCCATAATTAAGACTGCCGAGGAATTGGCAAGTGTGATATGATGATGGAATACCTAGAGAAAGGGCAAGGGAGTGAGATTGGTCAAGACAGTACTGTCTCTGTGACCTTGGTACTCTCTGTCTATTCATTGATTTCCCAATTAAATATAAATTTTCATTCAGTCAGTTCCCATATACTGCAAGTTATTGATGCCCTGCTGTAGGAAGTAAAATGACCTACAGATGAAACTGTAGGGGAGGATGATCTCACTTTATTTTTTTATTCAATATAACAAGATGCTGAAGAAGAGGTTCTCTGTTAATAATCTTTTCTATGAAGACTGTTTCATTATATAATAAAAGTCACAGCAGGCAGCAGTCAAAATTGGCAAGACTCTTGACTTTGTACAGGTGTTGAGTTCTGACTCCACCATATTTAAATGTTTTGTCTCATTTAATCCTCACAAAAAATTGCAAGGTATTGTGATCCCCATTTTAGAGATGGGGAAGATGAGTCTTAGAGAAGCTAATTGATTTTTCTAAAATCACACAGTAAATGGTGGAGTCATTTGGTATCAAACCCTGATTCCAGAGAAATTAGAATCCATGTTCTTATTTATTTTGGGTATCAGTCTCACTAGTTATGCTAATGATTAGGAGTCATAATGGTTCTCCATCTTTTGCCAGGTAAAATTCAAGATCATTGACACGGCACGCAAGCCCTCCATGTTCTGACTTCAATCCACCTCTCTGGTTTCATCTCCTTTCCTCCCTGCCTCAAACCTTGTGTTCTAGCAATATGAACTGCTTCTAGTTCCTAGAGAGCACAGCTCTTTTCTTATCTTTGCTTTCACTTATGCCAGTCTCTCTGTCTAGAATGCCTCTTCCTTACACCGCTCCTCACTAACTCCTATGCTGTTTAGTACTCAATGTACTCAAATAAAATATTCAAATAAAAAAGGGTATTCTTGAACTACTTCATTCACATAAACTTACTTGAACCTTCCAAGTTGGCTTATACCACTTTGATATACAGTGATGATATTCTGCATATCCTAATACTGCATTTTTCACATTGTATATAATCATTTCTTTGCTCTCTGTGTTTCCAACTAATCTGTGAACTTTTTTTTTTAAAGATTTTATTTATTCATTTGACAGAGAGAGAGACAGCCAGCAAGAGAGGGAACACAGGCAGGGGGAGTGGGAGAGGAAGAAGCAGGCTCCCAGTGGAGGAGCCTGACGCGGGGCTCGATCCCAGGACTCCAGGATCACGCCCTGAGCGCGCAGGGCTCGATCCCAGGACTCCAGGATCATGCCCTGAGCCAAAGGCAGACACTTAACAACTGAGCCACCCAGGTGCCCCTAATCTGTGAACTTTTTGAAGGGAAGATCCTGTCTCTGTAATTTGAGAGTTTAGCAAAATGTATGCCACTTTGTAGGTATTTAGTACATATTTGGGGAATGAAAGTGTATTACTCAGGATTCTCCAGAGAAACAGCTAATAGGGTATATATAGATATATGTAAAATAAGATTTATCATAGGAATTGGCTCAGATGACTGTGAAGGCCAGAAAGTCCCACAATCCTCCATCAGCAAGCTGGAGAACAAGGTATAATTCAGTTTAAGTCTGAAGGCCTGAGAACCAGGAGCTCCAAGTTAGAACGGCAAGAAAAGATAGATGTGCCAGCTCAAGAAAAGAGAGAATTCGCTTTTTCTTGACTTTTTCATTCTGTTTGAGCCCTCAAAGGATTGGATGATACCTACCCATGTTGGCAAGGGTGGGTCTTTTTACTCAGTCTACTGAATCAAATGATAATCTCTTTCAGAAACATCCTTGCATACGTAACCAGAAATGATGTTTTATCAGTTATCTGGGCATTTGTTAGCTCAGTCAGGTTGATACATACAATAACCATGGCAGAAGATACTGAGACATCCAGTTATATTAATTTATGATACCATTCTGACAGACTCGGTTGGTTTGATTGGTTTATTAGCCAGAGGAGGCTCAGGTGGTGGTAGAGCTCAAGAGTCTTGAGTCTTACTGCTCTAGCACAGTAGGATGCAGGAACTGAAGATATTCAGCCTCTAGACTCAGTACCTCTTGGAGGTGAGGTGATGAGTGCCAAATTTGGTGCTGTGCTGAAATTTCCTTTATTAACACAAGTAGAGTTTGGACTTAGTCTTATTGTCCTTGAAATAAGACTTGGTAATGGACATGTCTTTTGGGCATTTATTTTTCCCTCAATACCCTGTAGGTGCATTTAGGCTTTATGACTGACCATACTATGAAACTTCCTCTCCTTAGGGATAGTTACTTCCCATGAAGTTCCTTGAACCCTCAAGAAAGTAAATCCCTGGATCTCTGACCCTGGACAACACCTATGGCTTGAGGCTAGTGTTCAAATTCTCCATGTATAAATCTGCTGCCAGCTACAACCCTGATATAACCAGATAAATAGGGACAGTGAATATCATAAATGACTATTGGTTCTGCTGCTATATGCCATCCTATCAAATCAGACCCTTCACCTGTTGATGCCAGCCTGGATCAGACCTGAGTTTCCCAAGCCCCTTTGAGCAGAGTTCTTTGGGTTTTATTTAAGGCTTACTTTATTCTTTTTGGACCACATTCAGGTCTGGCATGTCTCGTAACCCAGGTTTTTGGGTTACTGCAGAGAAATGGGGATGGTAGGAGAGGCCTTCTGTAAATTTTCAAGGTTTGAGCAGCTCCATCTGGATGAAACCAAAACAAAGAAAAATTCTGATCATAAGCACTTTAGGGAGATAGATATGCCAACACAATAGTGAAGAAGAAATTGAACCATTCGAGAAATTGAGATACACAGTGTTTTTTAGTAAGTCAGTCATTCTCATTCTTCTTTTGGACAGCTACAAGGTCATGCCTTCTTGGGGGAATTTTAGAACTCTGAGAACTCAGTCAGTGGGCTGGCTTTAATCAGACTGCAACCATTTCCTTTTCTGTTTCCTTGTCATTGAGGGGGACTTGGTCAGACGCCATCTCTCCAGCCCGTAAGTCGTAACGCAGGTTTTTATGCCTGGTCTGAACACGTCGATTATAGATGGTCCCCAAAATGCTTGAGAAGATTGCCTTATGACTTTGCCCTCAGCAACTGACCTTCACAAACTGGAGGCGTCACCTTCACAGGGGCAGCTTCAGTGCCTCCTTTGAAAAAGTAATTTTCTTTTGTGAGTAACATGCTGTGTCATGGTTTATAACAATGGGAAGAACTAAAAGCTGTAGAACCCAGGAGGCAAAGAAGGGCTGTCTTTCTAAGGAATAACAAGAACTGATTTTATTCTCTGCCATGCAGTGATGAAAAGGCATCTTGTAAAAGCTTTTAGTTGGTTTTCTTTTCTCCTAATCACGTTCAGGAACGCAGCTAATGCATTTTGTGGTTTTCAAAGGAAAAAGGAGAACCATTTTAAAGAAGAATTGCCTTCACTTAAAAAGATTGTATCTGACCGGAGTTGGAGACACGGGCTCCTTATGAAGTGCACAAGCCAACACCATAGTATAGGAGCATAGGAGAGTTAGCATGAAATTTGCTGGGAGAATCTGGAAAGGTTTCACCCAGGAGTGACATTTGAGCTGGACCTTACAGGGTTTAAAGGCATTTTCTACATAGAAAAGGAGAATGGACATTCCAAACAAGGGGAAAAAGATGTGGAAAGGCACAAAAGCATTCCCCAAATCTTGACATATTTTTAAAATAAGCACTCAGACTGCTTTTTTCCCTGGACTCAGTGTAAGAAATGCTGCTTAGGTTTCCAGAGTAGACAAAAATTCTACATTAGTAATAATGTCCCTAAAATATTAAATTAGCAGTTCATTTTTTTGGTTACAATTTATAACACTACATATGTTTATTGAGTATGTGGCACTGTTCTAACTGCACAACAGCTAGGTGATATAGCAATAAATAAAACTGATGAAAATCTCTTCCCTCATTGTGATTAGGGCTTCTCAATGCTTTACAACATTTATGAGAGTTTTGATTTGAGGATGCTGGAAAAGCAGTTACCTTCCCTCTCTTTCTCTTTCTGTGTGTATTTTAGTGAGACTATATGGAAACTTCTGTGCTGTTGCAACAGAAGTAAGAAGATGTCAGGGATGGCAAATATAGGCACATGTGGTCTTTCTTCCTACTCTTGTTCCTTTCTCGGACAGCTGACTATGACTTTGTTTTGTGTTAAATCTGGATCCAGCCTCAGAATCCTTCTCAATGTAGCACTTCAGGTAGCCACTTCCAGCTAATCAGAACTGACTTGTAAAATGAAAGCTCCAGGCTGGTCACTCTGTGTAGTCTTAAATTTGGGGGAAAAGGAGCACTTCAGCAGGCTCTGTCATGGATGTGGGAGTCAATCCACACTGGCTGATGATGATAGTGATAAATGTTTAGCCTTCTGCTTAGTTCAGTTCAACACAGAAGTTTCTTGGGCGCATACTATGTTTTGGCATAAGTTATGATTCTTGCTATCAGGAGCTTAAAGTCCAGTGAATAGGGGAGACAGCTATGTTAGCCAGTCCTTACAGTGGAGGGTTAATACATGTTATAGAGATTAGATAAAGCATACAGGGAAACAAAGGCAGGGATGACCCACTCTACTGGAGGGGTGGGGAAAGGATCATGGGAGACTCAGAGAATATGATACTTCATCCATGTTTTAAAAATAATTAGGAATCCATCAGGTGTGTGGGCAGTTGAAGTGAGAGAATTCTAGACAGAGGCAAAAGCATGTAAGTATAAAAACGTTTACATCCATTGCATGGATCACCTGAATTATAGAATCCTAGGCTTCTGCTAGGTACTTTCTCCTTGAGAGAAGAATCACATATTAACATCTGCATAGCATCTAGCTCAATGTAGATGTTCAGCAAATGTAGAAAGAATGAAAGTATTTCCTTTGTCTCTCTGATGGTATTATCTATCTTATTAATTCCTATGTCAACTGACATTTTCTAAGTGTTTTAAGTTCAGTTGCATTGAGAAATCTATTTGATTTTGTTCAGTTAATCAGGATTGAGTGCACATTCCACATAAGGCCCTACCTTGGAGGATCAGAAAAAGGCCCCGGAGGAGCTAGCTTTTGTAATGAGCTTCCTTTGAGTATCCACAACTAGGATGGCTCTATAATTTATCATCCAGATCTGAACTTATTTGGAGGTAAAAGTGTATGCTATTAATAATTACACTGGGATAACAGGCATGAGCTGAAACTGTCCCAGGTGAATAGGGGCACATAGGTCACTCTACCCATAACTAATGGGCTTTGGAATCAGTCTTGGATTTAAATTTCTTTTTCTTTCTTTTTTTTTTTTTATTAACTATATGGCTTTGAATAAGTTCCTTAATGTCTCTAAATCCTAATTTTCTCAACTGTACAAATGAAATTATTATACATACCTCATAGCACAGTTGTGAAGACCAAATGAAATAATGTATATGAGTTTGTGATGGTCCCCAATGGTCCCTGCTTGTATTCCCTGATATAATCCCCTCCTTGGGGGATGATGAATAGAATGTTGTAAAAGTGATAGGTTATCACCGTTCAGATTAGCTTATAAAAAGACTGATTTCCATTTTGCTCTTTCAGTTCTCATTCTGGAAGCAAGCTGCTATGTTGTGTGTAGCTCTGTGGAATGGTCTATATAGTAAAGAATTGATATCATTGGCCAACAGGCAGTGAGGACTCAGGGCCTTCTGATAACCTTGTGAGTGAGCTTAGAAGGATGTCTTCCCCTGTTTGAGCTTTGATGTGAGATTGCAGCCTTGGACAAGAACTTGATTGTAACCTTATGAGGGAAACTAAATCAGAGGCACCCAGCTAAGCCATGCCCAGATTCCTGACCCACCGAAATAGTTTTTTTTAATTGTTTCTATTTTAATTCCAATATAGTTAACATACAGTGTTATATTGGTTTCCAGTATATATATATATACACATATATACATATATATAGTGATTCAGCACTTCCATACATCATCAGGAGCTCATCACGACAAGTGCACTCCTTAATCCCCATCACCTATTTCACCCATTCCACCACCGTCCTCTTCTGGTTACTGTCAGTTTGTTCTTTATAGTTAAGAGACTGTGAAGAGACTTTTTAAAAAATATTTTATTTATTTATTTATTTGAGAACACACACACTCTTTTGAGGAGCAGAGGGAGAGGGACAAGCAGACTCCATGCTGAGTGCAGAGCCCAATGCAGGGCTTAATCCTAGGAACCTGAAATCATGACCCGTGCTGAAATCAACAGTAGGACACTAACCAACTGAGCCACCCAGGCACCCCTGTTAAACACTTTTAAGTAACTAACTTTTAGGGTAATTTGCTACACAACAATAAGGCTAATAAAAGGACTGGTGCATGCTTGTTGCTAAATAATTTCTCTTCTAATGCAAATACCTACATAATTCTTTATTAATGAGAACCTTTTACATCAAAAGCTTCTCTTCTGCTTTCCTCTTCAGTAACAGCTTAGCTTTTTCATTGCCTTTGATGAACAGCACTAAAAATGTGTCTGGAGTTCTAACGTACTTTAAGCTGTACAATTTCACCCATTTGCTGGATGTTCACATTGGTTTTAGAGATAGTTTCATATGATGAAATGAAGATATCAAGAATATGCCTTTTTGAGTCAATTCTTGTTGGACTCCCAAATTTCTTAGAACCTTCTGTATCATCAGCCAATTTAAGAAATTCATCAAAAGCCCCTACAGAGAAAAATCAGATTCATGTCTTTTTCTCAAATGCTTTATAGTTTACAAGGGAAGTTAAGACATGTTCACACTTAAATGCAAGGCAAGACAGACGATCAAGTTGAAATAATGGAAGGA
Organism: Ailuropoda melanoleuca; assembly: GCF_002007445.2. Taxonomy (NCBI): domain Eukaryota; kingdom Metazoa; phylum Chordata; class Mammalia; order Carnivora; family Ursidae; genus Ailuropoda; species Ailuropoda melanoleuca. The sequence continues at coordinate 46,868,486 of NC_048225.1, forward strand.
GCAAATTATCTGGGTTAAAAGAATCTGGATATAAACCCCAGGTCTGTCACCAATTAGCTGTGTGACATTGGAAAATTACCTGTTCATCTTCTCCTATAAACTGAGTTACCTTTCTCTTATAAAGTGGAGATAATCACATTGCTTTATAGCATTGTTGTTGAGTGTGAGTGTAAGGGATATCGGGTGTAAAAGGGCTTTGTCGATAATAAAGCAGCATATAGGATTATTTGTAATGGGTTACAAGAACCGAATCAATATGTTATACCTAATGATAATGGCAATAAATTGCAGACTATGAGGTTTCAGCAAAAAACAGGTAAGAGAGTTTCTTTCTAGGGGACTCAGTGAAACTTCACAGGAGAGCTGACATTTGAGGTGGGTTTTGAGGAATGTTTGGGAGTGGGAATGTAAGCCAACGGGGAGTAGAGTTGGGCTAAAGTGGTGCATCAGAGTTTATGTGGTGCATCTGGTAAAACAATGAGCTGCTTAGGGTTTCTGGAATTACGTGATGGGGAGGCTGGAAATTGGACCAAGGCTACAAAATTCTCAAGTTCCTGGCTGAAAAGGCTTTTAAAAAACATCTTAATCCTGTTTTTAAAACATGTAATTCTGTCATCATGCCCACAAAGTTCAGAAAGGCTTAGGCATAGTACATTACCTTAAAGAATCCTAACTTATTTGTAGCTCTCCACATATCTACTCTCAGTCCAGAGCATGGTGCTAAATATTTCCTTATTGGTCCTTTCTGAGTTACTTTCAGACCTTTCATGGTTTCTTGGAGCTCTCTTTTCTATAGGTTATCTATCTATCTATCTATCTATCTATCTATCATCTATCATCTATCTATCTATCTATCATCTATCTATCATCTATCTATCATCTATCTATCTATCATCTATCATCTATCTATCTATCTATCATCTATCATCTATCTATCTATCATCTATCATCTATCATCTATCTATCTATTATCTATCTATCTATCATATATCTATCATCTATCTATCATCTATCATCTATCTATCTATCTATCTATCTATCTATCTATCTATCATCTATCTATCATCTATTATCTATCTATCTATCATCTATCTATCATCTATCTATCATCTATCTATCTATCTATCTATATCTATCTATCTATCATCTATCATCTATCTATCATCTATCTATCATCATCATCTATCATCTATCATCTATCTATCTATCTATCTATCTATCTATCTATCTATCTATCTATATCTATCTATCATCATCATCTATCTATCATCTATCATCTATCTATCATCTATCTATCTATATCTATCTATCATCTATCATCTATCATCTATCTATCATCTACCTATCTATCTATCTATCATCTATCTATCTATATCATCTATCTATTTGCACACATATATTTTGTCTTCATTGAAACTTCTAAAACTACTCATCTCTTTTGTTCAATATCAGAAAAACCATTTGGTTTGGGCTTGGAGTTTCAAAATTTTTTCCTTTTTTTCAGAGTCCAGAATCTCTATGACAAATTTGATCTTTTACTTGGTAATGTTGGCATCCTTTTGTAACTAGCTTTGTTGTATTATTATACTGAAAGACCCTTCCCCTGTAAGAAAGGGATGTAAGGTAAAAAAAAAAAACTGGGTGAAGAGAACAGAAAACTCCATGTTCCTATTTACTTATTTAATTAGTTCATTTATCCATATAAAATATTTATTTTTTCTAGGCATGTATTTTTAGTGTTAAGTAAAATATATTATTTCTGTCCTTGAGAAGCTTATATTTTCATTTAGGAGCTAGTTTTAAATAGCTAATTGCACAAAAAATAATGATTTATTCACAATGGTGGCAAATGCTATAACAAAAATTTCTAGGGTATTTTAAAAGTGAATAATGAGAGCTAACCCAGTTTGGAATAGATCAAAGAATCCTTTCTAATAGAAATGATGAAAAAGCTGAAATTTAAAGGATGATTAAGAATTAGCAAGGGGAATGGGGAAGAGGGAGGAGAAGAGCACTCTAAGCAGAGGGAACGATATATGCAAAGGTGCCATGGGAAGAAGGATGTCACTTTTGAAGACTACTGTAGTTGGAGAATAGAGGAGAATGGTATAAGATACAGCCAGAGAGATTTCCAGGAGTCAGAATATGCATGAATGGGAGTTCTTGTTTGTGATTTTGATCTTCATCTTAAGAGCAAAAGGAAGCCAGGTGTTAGACAGGGGATGGTAATGTGATCAGGTGTGCTTTTTGACAATCACTCCAGATACACTGTGGACAATAGTTTGGAGGAGGGCAGAGGTGGATATAAGAAACTGGTTGTTAAAGTTCAGCTGTGAGATTAAAGTGGCTTGAATTAGGCTCATACTAATGGAGATGGAGAGAAATAGACTCAAGAAATGTTAGTGGTTAAATTTAAAGGACTTGGCGATTAATAGGATTTGGGTGGAGAAGGGGGATGTCAAAAATGAGTCACAGATTTCTGAGTGTTGGGTGTTTTATGGTGACATCCCCTGAGACGGTGACCCTGAAAAATGACCAGGTTTGGGTGAAAATCATCTTACATTTGTATATTGCAACCCAGGACCCAGGAATTAGAGGAGTTAAGTGAATTTCTTCAGGTTGTACAGCAAATTAGTAGTGACCAAAATTTAGATTTCTAGACCCCTTATTGTTCAGTTTCTGTTCCTTCCATTCACTGCCATGGCAACAGCCTTCTAAGTGATTTCTGGGTTTATAGACTGGCTTCCTTTTGATCTATTCTCCACACTGATATACCACTCTGTCGAAAACCCTTCAGTAACTCCCAGTCTTTGACTAAAGAATAAAGGCAAAAGTCCTTTCAAGGCCTACAAATGATTTCTTCATCTGAAAAGAGCTGCAAGTCACTTAGTTTAGTTGGAACATAGAATGTGAGGGTGGAGAGAGATAAAAAACTAAGGAGCCTATTAGCATCCAGATTAGAAAGGATTTTTAAAGTAATTTTCATGTATTTAGACTGTAATTTAAGAGAAATGGAGAATCATTAAAGGTTTTCAAATAGCTTTTATTTTTATCAAGTTATATATGCTCATGATATAAAGGGTCAATTCATTCTACAATGCTTTTGTAAAAAGAAGAGCAGTCCTCAGATCTGTACTCTACCCTCATTTTTCCACTTTAGAGAAGTAATCACTTTTAATAGTTTTGGTTGATTTTAGAAATTTACCTCCACTTTTTAAAAATCATATGCTTATATTGTTATTCTTTGATATTTTAGTTTTAGGCATTTATCAACTTCCCACTATGGAAAATGAGAATTTAACTCATTTGTACTTCTAATCCCCCACCTGGCCCCATCATACACATACAAACATGGTTACTGTCCCCCAATTTCTCAAAATACATCATAGTTTTAGCTATATAAATACTCAGCGTTTATATTATTATGACTATGTTAATTCCATTTAGAGTTGAGAAACAAGTAACCTTTTTCCCTGCTCAGCTGATTATTTTCTGTGTAGTTAAAAAAGGTCTTGATTTTTATTTGCTAAGTTTTCTAGGTACTTATAACTAATTTATCTCTTAACTCACCCCAAGTTGAGCAAATATCCTTTCAACACATTAAAAAACATCAGGTATTTTATTAATTTTATTCTCTGGAAGAAGTGTAGCTCAGCATCATTTGTTCTTAAGTCTGTGCTTGTTGTGAGTTGTCCTCCTGTTATCTCCTTCCATCATCATGGGTATTCCCTTTGCCTCTCCATAATGAGGAATTCTTTATTTTTGTGATTCTATCCCTCCCCCACTCAAACTCTCTCTCTCTTTTTCTTCTCTCAAATAAATAAATAAATAAATCTTAAAAAAAAACCCCTTACATGTCCTCCCAAAACTTCATAAGGAAAGATGAATTGGCAGTAAATATTTTGAAACACTAAATGTCAAATAATATCTTTGCTCTTGCACTTAATTGATAGCTTGGTTGGGTATAGAATTCTCAGTTGGAAATAAATTTCCCTTTTACTTTTGAAGGCATTGCTCTGTTCAAATTTTCGTTGAGAGGTTCAATGCCATTCTGATTCTTTTTTGTATGAAACTTGTATAGAACCTGTAAGATCTTCTTGTATGGAACTTGTATAGATCTTTTAGGATCTTTATTCCTGTAGCTCTGACATTTCTTCTTGACATTCTTTGGTATAAGTCTATTTTATCCATCACTCAGTAAGCCCTTAGAAATATGAAAACTCCCATTTTCCTAGAAAAAAATTCCCAATTTATTTTAAAGATGATTTCTGTATTTTTATTTCCTTTTTAAAATCACTCTTTGAAATCCTAATATTTGGATGTCCAAAAATGCAACTAGTGTTTTAATTTCATATCTTTTTTCTTCTCCATTCTTCTTTTTATTCTACTTCCTGGACTAAGTTCTCAACTTTGTGTTCAAACCTCTTTTGAATTTTTCATTCTGATTATCATATTTTGAAATTGCTGGGATGTCCTCTGAATGTTTCTCTTATTTATTTATTTATTTATTAAAAGATTTTATTTATTTGAGAAAGAGAGAGAGAGAAATAGAGAATGAAATGGGGGAGGGTCAGAGGGAGAAGCAGACTCCCTACTGAGCAGGGAGCCTGATGTGGTACTTGATCCTGGGACTCCAGGATCATGACTCGAGTCGAAGGCAGATGCTTAACTGACTGAGCCACCCAGGTGCCCTGTTTCTTTTTATTTTCAATAAACTTTTATTTTTGTTTTATGATTGCAATGCCTTCTCTTATTTCTTAAAAAATATTGTTTTTTCCCCCAGCTTGTCACTGATTTTATTTCTAGTATTCTATTATAATGCAGGAATGTTTAATTTTTTTAGTGATCAGTTGAAAGAGAGATTTTAATTTTTTTTCCTTTTTAAAATTCCAGTTAAATACAGTGTTTAATATTAGTTTCAGGTGTACAATATAGTGATTTAGTACTTCCATATGACGCCTGGTGGTCATCACGAAAAGTGCACTCATTAATTCCCAACAACTATTTCACCCATTCCCCACCCATCTCCCCTCTGGTAGCCATCAGTTCTCCATAACTTAGGGTCTGTTTCTTTATTTGTCTCTCTCTTTCTCTCTTTTTTCCTCTTTTGCTTGTTTGTTTTGTTTCTTAAATTCCACATATGAGTGAAATTGTATAGTATTTGTCTTTTCCTGACTGACTTATTTTGCTTAGCATTATAGTCCCTAACTTGATTAATGTCATTGCAAATGGCAAGATTTCATTCATTTTTATGGCTGAATATTCCATTATATACATATGTATATACACATGTATATCACTTCTTTATCCATTCATCAATTGATGGACACTTGGGCTGCTTCCATTTCTTGGCTATTATAAATAATGCTGCTATAAACATAGGGGTGCATGTATCCCTTTGAATTAGTGATTTTGTATTCTTTGTGTAAATGCCCAGTAATGCGATTGGGGGATCATAAGACAGTTCTATTTTCTATATCTTTCTCATCTATATCTATCTAATCTATCGATTCTCTTTCTCTGGAGAACTTTGAGCATTACAGTAATTAAGAGGTGTCTAGGTGGCACACCACATCATCCAATATAGTGTTATAAGCTTGGCTTCTAGAGTTATGCATACTAAGTGGGGGTAATAGGCCCTTAAAATGTTTCAACATTTAGTATGTATATGGAATTCACAGAAGAAGAAAAATATTTAACAAATTATTAAATAGAAATGTGAATATTTTATTCTTCCAAAATATGTGCAGTAGTAGATACCAGAGTTGTATTCAGCAACTTGAAGCCACTATTCCTCATTTCCTCTTTATCTGCTTTTATTCATTGCTTTATTTTGTCATACTTTATTGTCTATATATATATATATATATATATATATATTTGCATTCTTTTTCACTTAGAAGGATGCTTGATACATAATTGTTACCCAATGAATATTTATTTTGTTAAATAGAAATTGTCTACTAGTAATATATGTATTATCTAATTCATACATTCTTTTGAAGCTGATGCTATCTCCTTATCTCTAGCCAACCAGCTTGGTGAAGATAATTAGTGAGAGAGACAAGGATATGGTAAAGTCTCTGTTAGTGAGCTCCCTGGAGTTCTTCCTTTCTCCTAGTATTGTCTAGAGGGGCTTTGTGCCCTCACCTTGGTGGCCTTTTGTGTCCTCTTGCTGGTAAGTTCTCCTCCTAATTTTGGCTGGGACTTCCACTGCTGCTTCTGGGTGGCTCAAATGGTACCTGAGATTACATTGCTCCTCCTGCGAGGCTCAGACTGCTCCTTCACTCCTACTGTTGCCAACTTGTCATCATTCCTCCTGGGCCCATGTGATTCTCTCCACTTCCTTGCTCTAGTAATTGCTCTTACTGAGATCAGGAAATGACCCTCTCTGTGTTGACCCTTTCTTTCATCAATGCCTCTGCTTTTACTTGATTACATTTTTATTGTTTCTGTATTTTTAAAAGGATTCCATATATCTTTTTTTAACTTTTTGAGGAAACGTCATACTGTTTTCCAGAGTGGCTGTACCAGTTGGCAAATTCCCACCCACAGTGTAAGAGGGCTTCCCTTTCTCTGCATCCTCACCAACACCTGTTCTTTCCTGAGTTTTAAATTTTAGTCATATATTAGTGCTACCATCTGAATGCTTGTTCCCCTACCCCCAAATTCATATGTGCCCAATATATTAGTATTAGGAGAAGAGGTCTTTGGGAGATGATTAGGTTGTAAGTGCTCCTTGTGGTGTAATGAATGGGGCCCTAGAGAGCTCTACCACGTGAGGCTATGATGATGACATATGAAAATGGCCATCTGTGAACCAGGAGGTGGACTCTTACCAGATAGGGACTCTGTCTGAATCTTGATTCTGGACTGCTCAGTCTCCAGACCCATGAGAAATGAATTACTGTTGTTTATAAGCCAACCAGTCTGTGGTATTTTTGTTACAGCAGCCCCTGAGAAAATAAGGAACTGTAAACAAATTCTCTGTAGGACCAGTGGTGAGATGTTAGTGACACCATATGGCTTTCTAGTCTAAATAATCTCTTCTCATTTACGCTTAGCTGATATCTCTGTCCTGACCTTAACCATTTTACCTATTTCCTATTTCAGGAGCAATCTGTTGGGTTTTTTTTTTTTTATTCACCAAGGCTTATTTGTACATAGCTCAATACAGGATAAACTCCATTTATTTTTGTCTTAATGCCATGAATTAGAGAGTTGAAATACTTCAAATTCCATTTGCTTATCCTGTCATTTTTGTTAGATGTGCATATTTAACTTTTGTCTTATTGTTGTCTATCTGAGATTTTCTCTGAGATATAGGAGGAGGATTTTGTTCCCTATATTGGATTATGGATTTAAGTCTCAAGACTGAGGTCAAATATATACCAATATGCAGCAAGCAGAAAGAACCCTTAGCTGGCCCCCTAACCTTCCCCACCCAATTTCCCACTAACAGAATTGGTACCTCCATCAGGTTCCCTCTAGAACCCTCTGTACACAAGATGTCTGCAACATGCATTCAGTGAAATACATAGAAGCAGAGTACCTGATAATGTGATAGCAGTTCAATAACTTTTAGGGAAAGGAACCAACAGGTTTTTGTTTGTTTGTTTGTTTGTTTGTTTTTACCATGGGTAAGGCATTGGTTATGTGATTTATAATCTTTGTCTTTTTTAAACCTTAAAATAGCTTAAAATATACGTGTTAATTATCCATATCTTACCAATGAAGCCCTAAGTTTCAGAGAATTTAATTTAAATCTTCAATGTCACATAACTAGCAAGTAGGAGAACTCAATCTCAAGGCTGTTTCTAAAGTTCATGCTCTTTCTATAGTGCCCTGTGTCTTTCTTTTTGAACTTGAGTATGATTTGAATATCTATATTCAAGGAATATTACTATTTCTAATATATGTGTATACATAGCCTCTGACCTATCCTGTAGAAAATACTATACTATAATTTTTCATACCTCACCCCCTCTATGCTGGAGGACAGGACAAAGGACATTTGAATGGAAGCTTCCATCTCAAACATTCATTTCAAAAAGAGAAGGAGGAAGAGAAGAAGAAAGAGGAGGAGGAGAAGGAGGAAAGTATAATGAAGAGAAATATTAACTTACAGAGTAGGGATTTTGGAGCTATGATCTGGGAAGAAAAACAAAGCATAGATTATTTAAACCTACATTTGTTTTATTGAGAAAGTTTCAGAGAAAAGCCCACTGAATGCATGTTAACTGCTCAATACTTGTGTGCTGAATGCAAATTAATTGTTAAAAGCATCTGGTAATCATTTGAATCTGGCAGTAAAAGTGATGAGTGAAGCATTTATCATCAATCTGAAGGCACATTTTTCTAATGGATTTTTTATTCAAGTTTTATGTTTCTGTTGTGAATTTAAGATTTTTTTTCTAACCGTATAGTGCTTCCAACTTACTTATAATTAGGATGATTCTAATTATATAGCAGTGGCACTAGAAATAATATTGCAGTTGGCTTTCATTGATCAACAGAGCATCCACTTCTTGACCCCACAAAGTAATGAAAATGTTGATTAAATTAGAGAAAACCAATGAACACACTTTGATTTTAAGAAAGCACACTCCACTGGCTTCAGAATATGCATAGAATTATGCATGTGTATGTGTGAATTTATATGTATGTGTTTTTGTGTGGGCACGTGTACATGTGGCTTTAGGAGCACAAATTTAAAGTATAGTCAAAAGAAGTAGAATCTTTGGTTGCATATCTTGAAGGAAAGGATCACCCTTATAATGGAGTAAGAGGTATACTATACAGGGCCCTGTGCTTTACTGGGCACTGCAGGTGACAAACACACTAAAATAAAACTTATGTAAGAGCATATGGATAGCTTTCTCACTTAGAATCTGGTGCTTAGCACTGGCATATAGTGACCCTCAACCTAAATATTAGCTCACATAAGTACCACCATTCAGGCCCCAGGGACATACTTTTTCATATCTCTTGCCCTATATTCTCAGAATGAAGATAACCGTATCTAAGTATTTGAAGTTCTGTGGATTTGCCTATTCATGTCAGAGATGGATACTTTTGAATACAGGAAGCTTTAAATAAAGTGAGGAGGCAAAATTATTATCTTGTTGAATCTCCTCTTAGGTAACATGAATGCAATAGATTTTGCATAGCAATCTGTTAGTATTCTAGCATTTGTCCAGCATCCATCAGAAAATGTTTCTCTTCATGTTTTAATAGTTCTAGAGGGTTCCATGAATCAGCATGATATTCACAAGAGCTGTATATAGATGTTAAGCAATATTTGGGGGTATTAATCAAAATTGTTTAAGTAAAGGTGGATTAAAAAATCCTAATTCTAGTGTAGTTAACATACAGTGTTATGTTAGTTTCAGGTGCACAATATAGTGATTCAACAGTTCCATACATCACTCAGTGCTTATCAAGATAAGTGTACTCTTAATAAAGGTGGGATTTTTAATTTAATCTTTTAAAAGCATAATTCTTATTAATATTCTAAAAATAGAAGTGATTATTTACAATTCTAGTATTCGATGTCCATCCATTTGCCAATGTGAAGAATCAATTTCACAATTCGCATGTTTGTGTCTATACCTATGTCTGTACAAATTGGCAGATGAAAATTTGAATGTCTTTGGGGGCCAATTTTGGGACTCTTCAAGTTAGAATTGATGAGGGAAAAATATGGGTGAGTAATATTCCATTGTATATATATATACCACATCTTCTTTGTCCATTCATCTGTCAGTGAACACCTGAATATTACTCAGCCATTAAAAAGAATGAAATCTTGCCATTCGCAGTGAATTGATGGAGTTGGAGAATATGATGCTAAGCAAAATACATCGGAGAAAGACAAATACAATATAATTTCACTCATATGTAGAATTTAAGAAACAAAACAGAGGAACATAGGGGAAGGGAAGGAAAAATAAAATAAGATTAAAAACAGAGAGGCAAACCATAAGAGACTCTTAACTAAAGGGAACAAACTGAAGGTTGCTGGAGGGGAGGTGGGTGGGGAATGGAGTAACTGGGTGATAGGCATTAAGGAGGGCACTTGATGTAATGAGTACTGGGTGTTCTATGCAACTGATGAATCACTAAATTCTACCCCTGAAACTAACTATATGTTAACTAACTTGAATTTAAATAAAAAAGAAAAAATATGTAAAAATGATTCAGGACATCATCTAGATAAAGAGTTAAGTAGGTGGATAAATAATAATAATCAACAAGTGTGTATTGGTTTTTCACTGCTACTGTAACAAACTACCACAGACATAGCAGCTTAAAACAACAAAAATTTATTCTCTGTTTCCGTAGGTCAGAAGATCAGGCAGAACAGGCTCAGTTGCTTCTCTGTTTAACATGCCCCAAGGCCACAATTTAGGTGTTGGCAATGGCTTCACTCCTTTGTGGAGGCTCTGAAGATGAATCTGCTTCCAATGTCATTCAGAGTGCTGGTAGAATCAGTTCAGTGCAATTGTAGGAGAGAGGTCCCCATTTCCTTGCTGGCTGCTGGCCAGGGGTTCAGCACTTCTGGAGGCTGCCTGTATTCTTTGGCTTCGGGCTCACTTTCTCTATCTTCAAAGCTGGCAGTGGTAGACCAATGTTTCTCATACTTTGAATCTCTTTGACTCTCTCTTCTTCCTCATCTCTTTGCCTTCTTCCATGGCATCTCTCTAATTCCTCTTCTGCTTTTAAGGGCCCATGTGATTACATTGCGTCCACCTGGATAATCAAGATAATGTTCCTATCTTAAAGTCAGCTGATTAGTAAGCTTAATTACATCCTCAAAAGCTCTTCACAGCAATCCCTCGATTAGTGTTTGATTGAATAGCCAGGGAGTGGGAAAATTGTAGAAGGGGCACCTTTAGAATTCTGTTTACCGCAAAGTGCCTAATGATAATAATGATTTTTACTGTTTATAAAGAACTTTACTGTGATGCTTGCTTACATTCATTAATTTGGTTGAGTGCCACAACAATCTCATTAGAAGGTGGTGCTTCCATTTTTCAAGTAAGGAATATATGCGTAGAAGTTGTTCAGTGGTTTGTCTTTCTGCTCCATTCTCACTATCTGCTGATACTTCCCCTCTTTGCTTTGTTTATCAATTTGGTGCCAGGGTTGCTTGGGCAGAATTTGACTTTTAGCTTTGATTTTTGGCAATCCTTACACCACAACTCAGCCTCATCTTCTTTTAGTTTTTGACCACTTGGTATCAATTCTTAGTAGGACCCGGCTTGAAACTCTTGCTCTCTCTCTCTCTCTCTCTTTTTTTTTTTGCCTATATATCTGTTGTCCTAGACTTCTCAGGATATCACTGTGTATCTTGCTCCTGTATGTAGTCTGTTTCACTCCCTAGCCTATTCGTCTGGAAAGACTATGTGATGGAATGGGAAGAATATAAGCCTAATAGTAAGGGAGACTTCCTCATCATCTGAGTGTATGATGATGGGAAATCTATATAACCTCTTTGAGTCTAAACTTTCTCAATCATAAAAATGGGAATAATTATGCCTGCCTCTCAAAGTTGCTTAAGGATTAAGTAAGTTAGTTATATATGGATGTACCTGGCACTGTATCTGACATGTTAGCTGCTTGAAAAAATTATAACTGTTTTATCATAATTAACAGTTTATATCCCTGCTTTCTCTTTACACTGTGAGTACTTGGAGGGTCAGAACCACATTTTACTCATTTTTGCACCCATATTTCTGAGCACACAGTGGGTTGTTAGTGAATTCTCAAGTTCAATTTAAAATAAACTTAAGACTGGAATTCCTCTTAACTACGCCTACATTATATTATGGGGAAAATGCTTGGTATAAGATGAATGTGACTAATGGCTACTGCTCCTTAGCTATTAGTTGAAAAACAAAATTAGAAGTACATTATTTTTTCTTCTGCTCATTAACTTTATTTGTTTTCACTCGTCCAGTTTCATTCTCAGTGACTCTTGAGTTGTTCCCAGGTATATGGTTGTATGAACTTTGTTCTCACACATATTATTGGCAGGGGGCTGCTATTTTTTTTTTTTGGTAGTATAATGTCTACAGTCTTTTTCATGTTTCTCAGATTTAGCTCTTTGTGCAGCATATTCGTGCCACAGATAACTCCTGCTTGTCTTCCATTAACCTGTTAAGACCTCCCCAGCATATGTTCTTCTTAGTGCTTCTGGGCTGCCATGGGTTGATGATTTGGGGAGCTTCTCTAAATGGAGTCCAGAACACACCCAGATGCTGCAGAGTCTTGAGTGATCTGTTCCTTTAGGTTTTTTTCCCCTTTCTTCAAGACAGTATTAGAAAGAGAAAACATTTGTTTGCACATAGTGTCTTCTACCAGGCATTTCCTAGGATAGGGCAGTGATGGACTGTTAATATAGAGGCCAAAATATCAAATCCAAACTTAACGCCCTAGTTCAGGGAGTTGTCAGCTCTTACTGGGATTATGGCAGTGGCTTCCCAGCTGGACTGCCTATATTCATTCTTGCCCCTTTCTAATTCATTTTCCATGCAGCATTTAGAGTAATATTTTTGCGATGCAAATCTCATTTTGTACCCCCCTGACCTGGGGTGCCTTTTAAACTCTAAGTAGTTCATTTGTTACTGTGTCTAGTGAGTTCGTTGGCATTTTACCAGTTAGGACAAATCTAGCACTTTAAATCTCTTTAATGTGTGTTTGTCAGTCCTCCCAACTGAAAATTATCTGTTCATTTAATGATTGAGTGTCACTGAACATTGGAGTAGATTATAATAACATGAAACTTTGTACATATTCCAGAGAAGTGGATTAGGTATGTACTTAGACTGTAAAGAGCCAGAGAGACCTGGTTTTAAGTCACAGTTCTATCAATTGTCAAAGCCTGTGCTTTTGACAGTCTACCTCTCTTAACTTTAATTTCCATATCCATAAAATAGGAGTACTAGAACCAGTCTCTCTCCTATGAGTATTAAATAGATTGATAAGCAGAATACTTACCATGATCTCCAGAATAGTTAGCTCACCATGGAATGTAGTAAGCTTGCTGTTATGGGAGAAGTTCCAGGGAAGGTCTTGTAACCAAATGTTTCTTCCTCATTAACTGTCTTTTGACTGAAATTTCAACTTTTTAGTTATTCCTTTCTGCTGAAATGTGGAAGGATCTGGTTAATGTAATGTTGTATGAAGAGCAATGTGGTGCAGCTGCAGGAGCATGGTCTCTGGCTCACATAGACATAAGATTTTATTCCTGCACAGCAGCTTACTGCCTGCACAGGCATGTTAGTTTACCTTTTTGAAGTAGCATGTTATATAGAAATATAGAGCTGTAACTAAAAATAAGTGAGAACATCAGCAAGTGTGCTATTCAGCCAACAAATGTTTATTAAATGCCCACCATTTGTTTGAGTCTAGGTATGGAGAGATAAAAAACAAGTCTTTGTCCTCAAGGAGCTCACAGTTTAAGCTTTCTGAGCTGAGATGTCCTAGGAGCTGCCAAATGCTAAAAATGGATCAGTCAGCTTAGATACATCCCCACTGGGGATGGACAGCAGATACTAACGTTTGTTGTGGATTAGCTGTGAGGGCTCTTGCTTGGGACTAGCTGCGGATCCTGGGAAGTAACAAGGACTAGCAGCATCCTTGTGAAATGTTGTTATAGTTAGAAAAGGGACTATGAACCAAACAGTGATTCTTACTACCTGTCATAACCTATTGAAGACCATTCAAGGTCCACAAAAGATTCATTAACCACTGTGCTGGTGATACAAGAGGAGCAAGATCACTTCCTTAAAGGGATCAAAGCCCTGAGTCCAGAGAAGACCAGAAAATAGTCACAGAGCAATGTGAACCATTTTGTAATTGAGAATGTTCTAAGATGCTTTGGGAACAGACAGACTGGCTTACAGATCCTAGCTTGGGATGAAATGGGAAGATCTCATAAGATGGTGATGTGTGGACTGAGTCTTGAAGGATCTGCTCAACAGATATATTCAGATAACTGGCCAGTCCCCAGTTTGTTTCTGATTATGACGTGATTTATTGAGATCAAACCAAGGGTGTTCATGGATAGGGTTATCTTTTTTTTTAAGTTTTTATTTAAATTCCACTTAACATACAGTATAATATTAGTTTCAGGTATAGAATTTAGTGATTCAACACTTACATACAATATCCACTGCTCATCAAAACATGGGCTATCTTGTCAGTACAGGATCCAGTAACTTTGGGTAACTGGAGTGTGAAAAGTGATTTTCGTTAGTGCTTATTAAATTTATACTTTTGCATAAACCTAAATGTAGCATTGATGAGTCAAGACTTCCTCATTTTTTAAGTTGTGAAGAGGCATTTTTCAGATAACTTCAGGTCTTTCTGCTTTGGGCATCTTAAGCATTTTTTCCATTCTACCCAGGTCTCTTTGCTAATATGATGACTCAATGATACCTGTCCCTAATTAAACCGAAGAGATTAATATCCCTCAAGCCCCTGTTCCACCAACCTCTTAAGACAATGGGAGGTTTTGGGGCGCCTGGGTGGCACAGCGGTTAAGCGTCTGCCTTCGGCTCAGGGCGTGATCCCGGCGTTATGGGATCGAGCCACATCAGGCTCTTCTGCTATGAGCCTGCTTCTTCCTCTCCCACTCCCCCTGCTTGTGTTCCCTCTCTCGCTGGCTGTCTCTATCTCTGTCAAATAAATAAATAAAATCTTTAAAAAAAAAAAGACAATGGGAGGTTTGGGCCTCATTTCCTTCACAGTCCAACTTGCCCTATTTACCTTCATCATCTCAAGCACACAGGAGTTCAAGGCACATGTGTAAATTTTCTTAGTAAAGAATTAAGTAGATCTCAAAATGCATCACAGTGAAGAGAGAATAAAGCCTGAAATTCCAGATAATAAAGTCATTCCTTCTATTGGATGTGAGCTTTGGTGAGCATGTTCCCACTGGGTACCCCTGAACTAACTCTAGTCTCAGGGGATCTTTTTCTTATGAAACCACTTCTCAAGTTTTTCAGGCTTGTAACCCTACCCTCCTCACTCAGAAAACTCTGCTTATCCCATACAGAGGATAAGGTGTAATACCTTGAATCTCATAAATTTGTATTTTCTTGTAGCTTACAAATTTGAGCAATACCATAGACTATAGCTGGATGCATATCATTGCTTGTGATCCAGAAAGGGATCCAGATGTGAGGAGAGATCTTGTCTCCAGAATAAGGGCAATATGGGTCTGCCTTAGTCTTTCAACCTTTGAAAACCTGACCTAATTCTCTTTACCATGTCATCTTGAAGTAATCTGACCCTTATAATATAAACCTCATTTCCCCCCCAGAGATAATGTAGTACAATCCCATACTGAAGAAAGGCTATTTCTCCTGTCAGCAGTCTTTTGTCCTTGATCTTATGAAATATAGACTCTCTAGTTACTGGACTGAGAATCTCTTGGCTCTTCCTGCCCCTCCTTACTTGTAGCTAATGGATGTTCTCTTTGGTATCTAAAGGGAGAGGGAGGATGTTGCCACCTTGGATTTGCTGGATCTGATTAAATTTTTATTCTGTCTCTTTCTGATAAAAACTGTGGATGTGAGGTTGGGGGAGTCTGCCCAGTTTATCCTTCCACACAAAAAATATTGAACTCAATCCTGGATTGGTTTCTATTCTTATGACAAGAACCTAGACTAGGTCAGATGACCTTACTTTAGGGTGTAGCAGCCTTCTTTCTCTAATTACCAGTGAACCTGTCTGTTTCACTTCCTGTTTGACTATGAGTTCCTTACAGACAGGAGCTTATGTTTTTCATGTTTGAAGCCGCAACATCCAGCATCTTAACTAGCCACTTTTGGTATTCAAAAAGGCATTTGCTGAATTGAACACAACTAAAGCAAAATAGATGGCATAATTCAAAATAATCTTTTAAAAACTTTCTAATAGGGCAGCACAAGAGACTTTTAATTATAGGAAACAAACAGGGTTGCTGGAAGGGAGGTGGGGGGAATGAGGTAATTGGGTGGTGGGCATTAAGGAGGGCACATGATGTGATGTGATGAGCACTGGGTGTTATATGCAACTGATAAATTATTGAACACTACATCTGAAACTAATGATATACTATATGTTGACTAGTTGAATTTAAAATGAAAACATTAAAACTTTCTAATAGGGCTATTAAAAACATCTCAATAGTGTTAAAATATTTTGAAAAATATATATCAAATTCCCATTCTTTCCTAAAAGTGCTCTATCTTTGTTGGTAGGCACACCAATAGGACCAAGGAGTGAGCTGTTTTAATCTCTGTCTGGAATCTTCTGGATGTCAATTTCTGTGACATCCTCATGTGTGTGGTTCTACTCTATTTCCCTTCCTGAACCTACTGAGGCAGCTGCTGCTGGAAGGGTTGTTAACATTCTGTCAGCAGAATCCTTTTGCAGAGACAAGCTTCTTAAGGACTCATTTTCTTCAGTTAAGCTGCCTGGCTCTTGCTGCATTGATCAAGCAATTAATTCACTGATAGTTCAAGACATCCTAAAAGTGCAAGGTAGCTTTTTATTTTAAAAATATTGATTTTTGTCCCCCCCCAATGCTGACCGTCAATATACAGATAAACATTTGTTTTTATGCTTGGTATATGTGTATTCTTTGGTACTTCTTTTAAAACTGGCTTCTGGATTCAGGAAGAAAGTGATATGTTTTTGGTTATAGAAATTCAGCTGTTTGTATTTTTCAGCATATGATTGTGGTATGCCTGTATCAAATTAGATTTTGCTCTTAGTATTTGACTTATTCTCTCTTCTTCAGATGATGTGAATTCATACTTTCTCTTAGAGGTTTGCTAAAAACAAAGGTAACTACCTAATCTGTCACCTGATCAAGAGGAGCAGCAATAGGATGTAGGTGACTCATGTTGGCCTTGGAAAGTCATCGTGATCTCACAGTCACTGCTTCCTCCTCTCTTCAGAGGTACTGTTATTGGTGGTCCATAGTCCATCTCTAGCAGTGCAGCAAAGAAAGTGAACTCAGATGTAGGTGCTCTGATAGGAAGGTGACATATGAACAGATCATTCCTAATATTTACAAGGGTCAGGGCAGGGGTATAAATGGAGGCCCATATACCATATGTCTAAATATTTAAAGTTAAGAATCAAGCTATGCCCACATCCTGGCCTGTGTTTCCACCCAGGGCCCTATAGTCTATGGCCTATGTAATGTTCATGAGACTTGAACATTGCCCTGGGTCAATCCTGTCCCTCATAAGCCTCAGAACTCTGGAGAAGGCATAATGGAATCTGGGCCAGAGATCAAGATTCCTGGGCAGCAATGGGTTAGACTGGACCCAGGATGGAGACTGATCTTAGGGACTGAGGAGGGTAGTTTCTCCTCAACACATCATTTTTCCAGCTGAGAAATAATAGGCCATTAGAAGCACTTCCCCAGACTACACCATCTGAGTGGAAAGGATGGAGGAGAGCAGTTATCAGGGGAGTCTGGCCTGCCTTGGTGTGGACTTTGGGTGAATTTGGGGTGGCCAATTTAAACAAAAGCAGCTGCTCTTTGTTTGGTTTCTCAGACAAGAGGTGGCAATTTTCTCTTCCTTCTATATACACTCTCAATACCACATCTGGTCTTGGTCGGGGGTAGAGAGAAGGGATTTAGTTTGTATGACCCTCTTTTATAATTTCTGTTAGTACAATATATTACTAAAATTTAAAGAAAAATCTTTCTTATGGAATTAAAAGGAAAAAGACTTAATGATATACTATTTGTGATACTTGGGGCCTTCTAACTCTTGGGTCCAGAGAAAGGGCTCCTCTTGCCTCTGGATCTAAATGTAAGTCACTAGGTCCTGACCTGGACTCTTTGGTGGATTCAGTTTAGAATGTCTAAATACTGGAAGGCTGCCCCCCAAAAAGTCTCAGTCCCTTACTCGTTAGTCAGTCCAAGTAGTGATATAAATGTCCCTTCCATTGTAAGTAGTTACAGGTGGGGTGATGAAGTCAGCTACTGCCTGGACTTCAGGCAGCATGGAGAAGAAAGAGTTGGTTGTTGCCATAACTCCCTCAGCAGGGAGGTAAGGATAATAGATTTAAGAAAACAATTTAGCTATATTCTTGGATCTTGCTGAGATATCTCTTCAAATATCTCTTTAAGCTGAAGAACAGAGCAATTTCCCTAATTCTACTCAGAACCTCTTTCTTAACATTTACAACTAAGATTGAGAATTTACTATGTGCCAGAGACTATACTAAGCACATTACATGCATTTAATCTTCATAGCAACCATATAAAGTGGGTAGTATTTGAACAGATAAAGAAACTCAAGCACAAAGAGGTTAATTTATAAAAGGTCATCTAGCTAGTAAGTGGAAGAGCTGTGATTCAAATACAGGTTTGCCCCACTCCCAAGTCCTCACTGCTACTCTTTAAGCACTATTGCCTTTTATAAGAGGTTCTTTTATATTAACTGCCAATGGGGTCAGGAACTTTGATCATCATTTTATTTCAGGCACCTGGTTAATACATATTTATAAAAATTATTCTTATTGTTACAATAATAAATTATGTTGTATTAAGTACATATCCCGGAAATCCTATATGGTATATATATGCTTATTTAGGTTCATAAGCATGAGTCAAAGTTTAGGACAGGGACTGGAAAACTTTTCATGTAAAGGGCTGATAGTAAATATTTTAGTCTTTGTGGGTTATATGGTATGATAAAAAGAATAGTGGCCCTCCAAAGATGTCTACCCCTAATCCCAGGAACCTGGGAATACATTTTGTTACATGGCAAAGTGAAATTAAGGTTGTAGATGGAATTAAAACTGTCAGTCAACCAAGTTTACAGTAGAGAGGTTATCCTGGATTGTCCAGCTGGGCTCAGTGTAATCATAAGGGTCCTTAAAATGGAAGAGAGAGACAGAAGAGAAGATCAAAGTGATACTATGTGAGATGTGAGAAGCCTCAGTCTGCTCTCTTGCCTTTGAAGATGGAGGAAAGGGGCTATGAGCTAATGGGTGCAGGTGGCCTCTGTAAATTGGAGAAAACAAGGAAATTGAGTGTCCCCTAGAGGCTCCAGAAAGGAAAGCAGCCTTATCAATACCTTGATTTCAGTCCAGTCAGACCTGTGTTGGGCTTCTAAACTATAGGATTGTAAGATAATAAATGAGTTGTTTTACACCACTGAGTTTGTGCTGATTTTGTTACAGCAGCAACAGACAACTAATACATATGGTTTGTGTCACAACTGCTCAAATCTGTTACTGTGGTATGAAACCAGCCACAGATGTAAACAAAAGGGTGTGGCTATGTCCAAATGAAACTTTATTTACAAAAACAGAGTGGTCAGCCAGATTTGGTCTGTGTAATATAGTTTGCCATTCCCTGGTTTATGATCTTGAGCAAAACTAAGTGTATTTTGTGGACAAAGATAAGGATGTCTATGATAACAGAATGAAGATCTGGGCAAATGTCAATGGGAATTGTAGGTAGATTAGAAAGGAAGGAGGGAAGAAAAATAGTATTTATTGAGCATCTACTATGTCATAGTATGTTAAAGCTACTACTCTAGATGTTTCATGTGTTTGCTTATTTAAACCTTGAGATAACATGGTAGGGTTTTTATTATTGCCTCATTCCACACTGAGGGGTGTCATCTTCATTCTCCATTTGCTCTTTCTGAGTCCCCACCACAATAAGATATGCTGACTATGCAAACTAGGCTGAATTGGAGAGGTTCAATATTTCAATTTTGTTTTGGATGCAAATTCAGTTATAACATTCAGCATTTGGCTTCTCCGAGTTTTGCAATGTTAAGAATCTTACTTATAGCTCTGACCACTCTTCAAAGGAAAGATAAAATGGTTGGTGGAAAGAACAGCAGCAGGTAATAGCTAATTTGATTTGGGTTTGAATGTTTTATTGAAGTTAATGGGGTTATTATTTCAAACAAATGACACAGTAGGTAAATTCTCAATGTGGAGCAAAGAATTTGAGCTCATACTTAGCAGTGAATATTTCTCCACATTTCACTGCTTCTCTGATGTAAAGAATTATTAATGTATCAATCTTAAGAACATACTATTATAGTTAGCAAGACAAATCTGATATGCTTTTCCTTGGATTTTGCAAAATCCATCTAATTCTATGACAGGTAGAATTAATAAAATTAGAACCAAAGATCCACTATTATTTCCTGAAAATAAAAGTACTAAGTATTTATCAGGCTCAGAAGCCAACAAGATGGCTTGACTAAATATCATACATATAACCATTCATGTATAGGAATGGAGTTCCCAAGAGGTGTTTTACAAAATGCTACTTTTGGGGTATGTGAGTGTCAGGAAATTCTACTTGAAAAAAAGACTTCTACTATCAAATACTTTAATAAAGAGTTAAACAAAGTTAAATAGATATCCTGATTAAGGACATCTCAGAGGTTAAAAGAGTCTGCAGGAGGAAAAAAAAGGTGTGCAGTTTTTCTAAAACTTTTTTGACTAAAGGTCACTTATTCATAGAGCATCTTAGGGGCTGAGTATTTCACAAATCACATTTTGGGAAATGTGGAGGAAATGGCATGATCAAATGCACAGAGGCATGAAATAGCCTGATGGGCCTGGGGACCAATCAGGAGTTCACCAGAGTTGTGCTGTGTGGAGGGAAATAGAGGAGGGGCCCCGTAACAGAGAGCACTGTAAATAGGTTGGATTTTATCCTAGACAATGTGAACAATTGAAATATTTTTAAAAGGGTGGACAAATGATCAGATTTAATGCTTTAGAAAGATTACTCTGGCTTTGATGTGGAGATTATATTTGAGGGGCTGAGGATCATTCACCAAGATAAGGACCATGGGGGGTGGAATGCAGGTTTGGAAGGAGAGACATGAGTTCAATCTATGATAACACTGCCTTTATAGTTCCCATCCATCTCCATACAGAGTTATTTGGGAAGCAATTGGCCTCTTGTTTAGTCTTCTATTTCCCGTTGGACTTCATGCTTCAGCCTTCTGGTCTTTGTACTATTCTCTTCAATTCTTCAGTATTGTATGAATGGTCTTTAAAAAAGAGCTCTCTTACTGAGGGGTTTACATAGCCAGACACCCTGTTAAAGCACTTAAGTAAAATATGATGTCATTTACTTTTATTTATTTATTTTTAAAATTTATTTAAGTTCAATTAGCCAAAATATACTACATCATTAGTTTCAGATGTAGTGTTCAATGATTTTTATTTAGTCTTCTGAACATCTGTATGTCGTGTGTATTTTTATACCCATTTATGAGTGAAAAATTGAGACAAGAAGAGCTAAAGTAACTTGCTCATGTTCACAGAATTATAAAGAGGCAGAGTTGGGGTGCCAACTAGACTTTTTTCAGACTTTATTATTTTTTAAAAAAGATTTTATTTTTTGAGAGAGAGAGAGAGAGAGAGAGAACAAGCAGTGGGGAGGGGCAGAGGGAGAGAGAGAGAAAGAGAGGGAGAAGCAGACTCCCTGCTGAGCAGGAAGCTCAGGCTTGATCCCAGGACCTGGAGATCATGACCTGAGCTGAAGGAAGACACTTAACCAGCTGAGCCACCCAGGTGCCCCTAAGACTATTTTTTAGAGCACTTTTATGTTCACAACAAAATTGAGCAGAAGGTAAAGAGATTTCCTATATACCTCCTGTCCCCAAACATCCATCACCTCCTCCATTACAATATTCTCCACTAGTACGGTACATTTGTTACAATTAATGAACCTACAATGACATGTGGTTTTCACCCCAAATCCATAGTTTATAGTAGGGTTCATTCTTGGATTATAGTAGGGTGTTGTATATTCTATAGATTTGGATAAATTTATGATGACATATGTCTATTACAGTATCATATAGAACAGTTTCACTGTCCTAAACATCTTCTGTGCTCTGCCTACTCATCCCTCTCTATTTCCCCTCACCCCCTGCCAGTTAGACTTTTAACCACTAATATGTACTGAATGGGTATGCATATCAGGTCCCTCCATGTTAAATTCTTTGCCAGGGATCAAGCTTTCTCTGGTCTTACTTCACAGAATGAGTGGCACCAGGTTTTGCAGGCTGGAAGACATTGGATTGTATCTTCTTAGACCCCTTGTCTCATTCTTACTTGCATTATTGATCATAGAGGGCTTCTTATTCTTCTTCCAATGTTGTTATCTGCTCAGGGACAGAGACTCTCTGAATCCTATCTTTGTTCCCAGAGCCCAACACAATGTCTAGTATGGAGTACCTGAACTATATGTACTAAGATTTTCACAGACCAAGATTTTTACTTAACTCTTGCCTCTACGTTTATTCTAGGTTGGATGGACTCCCTGCCCAAGTGGGTGCTTCCCCAAGCTCAGGATATTGGGACTATTAGGTGTGATGAGAGAAGTGGTTCTGGAAAAACAAGCAGAAAGATCCGGGGAGAATTCTAAGTATAGAGAGGTCTCTCAGCATATTCCTTTCCTTCTCTGTCCCATTTTTTATTTTGTATTGATTTTTCCTTTTTTTTTGTTTAGATAAGGGGGAGCATCAGGAATTGCCTTTACCTGAATTTGGCCTCCTCTTTTTCTCTTATGCGGGTAGATTGTAGTTAACGGGCAATTGATGTAGAATCAAAGATTATATTTAAAGCTTTGTGAACCCACCTACCAGCTGTGGGTTATCAGACAATTTACTTAAACTGCATGAATTTCTCTTGTTTTTTAAATGGGTATGACACATATTCCAGTCTACTTCACAGAGTTACCATAAAAACCAAATCCTCTAAAGGGTGTGAAAACACTTTGTGGATCTGAAAGGGCTCTGCTTTTCTAGAAGGTTGTGGGGAAGTTCCTTGGGAAAAGATTGCAGGGTGTCATAGCTCTAGTGAGTAAAAAGAGTAATAGAATTCTCTGGAAAGCCAGACATGAGATTACTGTATATATCAAGGAGCTTTTATAGAAATTGACTAATTCTGAGGGCAACTCTTCCAACACAAAATTTTCTGGATGTTTATCTACTGATTTATGGAGGGTAAACCAAATGGTCTTGAATAATCAAGGGCTTTTCTACAAACACTGGGGTTTGAATATTAATTTTCAGGCTGTGGGATGACTGGCAAGACACCTGACCTTCTGAGTCTCAGTCTCTTTACATGTTAAATGGGGATAATAATGTCTTCACTTCTAAGATATTGAGATGATAACTAGGACAATGTGTTTAAAATGCCTGGCACAAAGTGGTAGCTACTTTTGTCCTCCTTTTATTGAATTCTTTCTTTTATTGTTACCACCAAAAGCCTTCACCTTCTCTCTTCCTGGCAGAACAGATTGCTGCTCCCTCTGTTGTCCCAAGGTCTTGGGCATGGCCATCAGGTGGTGTTACAGCCAACAGTCTCTGTGTGTGGTTTCCACCCCACCATTATTTCTGCCAGACAGGCATGGGTTTGTATTAGCTTCTACGTTATTTAGTTTACTGAATAGTGCCCATTACATGCTTAATGAAGGTACCTATTTTACCCTTTACCCTCTACATTGCTTTATTTTCATTCATAGATTTTACCACTTCTTAAATTTATACCATCTATTTATTAACGTTCCTGTCTCCTTTACTGACAATGTAAACACCAAGATAACAGGGATTTTTGTCTCTTTTATTCACTGCGTGAACAAAGTCCAGAATAATGCTTGGAACATAGTAAATAATCAATATTTTTTGAATGCATGAATGAATTTTATTTTATTTTATTTTATTTTTATTTTTATTTTTTTAAATTTTATTTTATTATATTATGTTAATCACCCTACAGTACATCCCCAGATTCCGATGTAAAGTTTGATGCTT
>NC_048225.1:46892410-46918429 GCF_002007445.2 Ailuropoda melanoleuca
GTACCTATCCAGCTCAACTCAGGGGACCGGCTGAAAAAGGGGTCCCCTACTCCTCCGCCATCTTAACCTGTCTCTGAATTTTATTTTTTAAAGATTTTATTTATTTATTTGCAAGAGAGGGAGAGAGAAAGAGAGAAAACAAGCAGAGGGAGTGGCAGGCAGAGGGAGAGGGAGAAACAGACTCCCTGCTGAGCAAAGAGCCTGATGTGGGGCTCAATCCCAGGACCCTGAGATCATGACCTGAGCTGAAGGCAGACACTTAACCAACTGAGCCATGCAGGCACTCCTGAATGAATTTTATTTGTTCCTCATATCAAGTTGTTAGGTAGGTATTATTAGACGTTAAGTGACATGCCTACCTCATTTCAGCTAACCAGAGGCAGAGTAGAGGTTTTGAAATCAGATCTCTCTGACTCAAAAACTTATTCTGAATGCAATATACTAACTGCTTCCTTATTAGTAACTATCATAAATAAAGAAGCATATAAGTAGTTTTAGGGGAGACTTGAAGAGGCATGCAGCAGCTTCCTTTCTACTCTAACCTTCTGACAGACAATGTAATATAGAAAGAAAGGCATAGGATCTTCAGTCAGACAAAATTGGATGAATTCTGGTTCTACTCTTTATTAGTTGATTCACCTGGAGAAATTCCCTTGCTTTTCTCCCCCTTGACTTTCCCATTATTAAATAATTACAATACTTTCCTTTTTGTTGATAGAATTAGATGAGATAGTATTTGCAACACACACCAAGTAGAAGGAGATTAATAAGTGACAATTCTCCTAATGGCACTTCTGTCTTTTTTTTTCATTTGGCATTTAGTTAGTCATCAAACTTTTCATTGTGTTAGCATTATCTCCATAACAGGATTTTCAGCTCTTCGAGGGTAGAGGCAATATCTTCAACTATTTATGTATTTCACACACCACCTCTGGGGGCTCGGTGGCCCCCATACACTTTTCTGGTAAGGAAACTCCTTGATTTTTTCTGAATTCCACAAAAATCTCTGGCAGTGGGGATGAATAGGTGATATTAAGGATGTTCCTTCTAGTAAATTTTGGGTAGAAGATGGATCAATTATGTTAAGCCTCAAGATCAACCAATAGAACAAAGTCAACATGTCTGTAAACTTCTGAAATAAGATGACACTATCTTACAAATATTTTCAGTTGCTATTTTGATTTTCTCTTCTATTCTTTTACTGCCACGAAATGAATGCCATTACTAGGTCAGAGTTGATGGAAAATAAAAGTGAAGAATATATTTTTTGAATGAATATTATATTTTAAAAATTGCAATGGATTTGTGAGGTACTTTAAGGATCATATTTGTAGATTGTTTATTAATATCTAAACTTCCTAACTTATAAAAAATCTATTTAGGTTTGCCTGGGTGGCTCAGTCAGTTAAGCGTCTAACTGGCTTGGGTCGTGATCTTGGAGTCCTGGGATTGAGACCCTGCATCAGGCTCTGTCCTCAGAGGGGAGCCTGTGTATCTCTCTCCCTCTCATTCTGCCCCTCCCCCTGCTTGTGCTCTCTCTCTCTCTCTCTCTCTCTCAAATAAATAAATAAAAAATCTAAAAAAAAAAACCCATAAAAACTATTTAGACAAGAGGCTCAGTGACCTCTGGGAAAAATCTTGAAAATAAATTTGAGCAAAGCAGAATATTGTATGCAGTAAGTCCTTTAATGTGTGAATTCTAAAAAAGATGGGAGTAAAATGGGAAATATACATTTGTTATTAGGAACTAAGGTTAGAAAGGCATTTTGATTTATAACGAAGGTGGATTGCAATTTCACTTTCTACTGGATAGGAAGAAAATGGGCTCTACCTCATTACATTGTGAAATTAGTGTCTGTGCTGAATCCCCATCCAAGTGAACAAAGTGAGCCATTGAAGTCTGAATTACTGACTTTCTTTCCAAGAAGTTGCAGGCTTTCAGCTCAGAGTCTACTGCTCTTTCTCCCTGCTGCTTATCCCACTGGTTCATTTCTTTTCTTTCTTTGAGATGCATTTGAGATCAGGTAAAATGGACCTCCCAATTTTGCTCACATTCTCAAGCTACCAAATCAAGGTTACTTGTTTAGAGGCAAAGTAGAGTTCTACTTCTTTGTCCATCTCCAGCCAACTTTCATGATGAGTAAATAGAAACTTTCCAAAGACAGATATGATAGGTATGGGAACAACTCAGAGGCAACTGCAAGTTCCCATTCCTATAGGCCCAGTTGTCAGAACAGTTATCATTTTCTATGTAATAATTCACTCCCCAAATTAGTGGCTTACAAATAACTATTTAACTCATGATTCTGTGGGTCAGCAGTTTGGTCTGGGATTGGTTGCAAGGGGCCAGATTTTGTTGATTTTGGCTGGATTCTTTCATGCATATATGGTCAGCAGGGTTGGCTGGGGCTCACTGGTCCAAGATGGCTTAGTGGAATGGCTTGTATTAGTTACATGTGGTCTTTCATCACCCATCAGACAAGCCTAGACTTGTACAATGTGACTTTGGCAAGAATCCAAGGAAGCAGATAGAAGTGTGCAAAGCCTTTTGTGGCTCAGGCTCAGAACCTGCATAATATCAGCATCGCTGATGAGGTGATGAGGCCTGGTGGTATTCTGGGCTATGAAGCCTGAATAAGGGACATAGTCAACTATCAGAAAAATCTAAGGGCTGGCCCAGATCTCTGATTTTCCTCTTTCATTTTCTTGAGTTTAATTTTCCTTTTCCCTCCTAAACTCTGAAGCTTTCAAGGTAGGTAATGAGGGTGGGATGGTGAAGAGAGGATGATGTCTTAATTTGGAAATAGAGGGCACAGCTATTCAGTCTCATATTGGCAGAAGTCTAAAGATGTCACCAGCCATCTCTGGACTCTTGCTTTGATGCTCAGAGCTCTGATAACCCCAGGTACAGCAGTGGGATGATGGAGGGAAGATGAGCTCTTAAGTCAGATATGTCTGGGTTCAAATTCCTGTTATTCTATTTACTATGCAGTCTTCTTATTTGTAAAATGAGGCTAATTCTACCAACAAGATGAGTTTATTAAACAAATAAAATGAGATAATGTATTTAAAGTGCTTCATACAGAGTTAGTGTTAAATAATTTTCTGTTCCTCACTTGAATAATGCACTCATGTATGATAGATACTTCTCTCTGTAATTCTCCAATTCCAGTTCAAGCTGCACACAAACTAGATAAAAAACATGACTTCTCTTTCTCTTCACTTAAATGATTTTCTATGTTAACTTGAAGACTTAGTAATCCAGTTTGACCTAATACATTCAATTAGCACCTACTACATTAGGCGCTGTGTTAGGCTCTAGGAGAGGCATTGGGGTAGAAACATAACAATGACTAAAATAAATCTTTGTTCCGAAGCTTCTTTCAGTCAGGCAGATGTTGGTTGTGGGGGAGATATGAAATACAGGGCTGTATGATAAGATAGACTATGGTGCAAATGGAAAGAGAGAGCCCAACAGGGGCTATGAAAATAAAACAAGAATAGATATTAATATCATGATAGTGTAAAGCCTCTTAGAGGGGATTTCATTTGAGTTGTATAAGTTAGTTGGCTTTAGTAGGTGGGATGTGACATTGGCAGAAAAGATCAAAAGACGAAGGGTTAGTGTTTTTGTATTTTTTCGGTAAATACCCAGTAGTGTGATTACTAGATCGTAGGTAGTTCTATTTTTAACTCTTGGAGGAAACTTCATGCTGTTTTCCAGAGTGGCTGTACCAGTTTGCATTCCTACCAACAGTGCAGGAGGGTTCCTTTCCCCCCCACATTCTTGTCAACACTTGTTTCTTATGTTGTTGATTTTAGCCATTCTGATAGGTGTGAGATGACATCTCATTATAGTTTTGATTTGCATTTCCCTGATGATCAGTGATGATGAGCATCTTTTCCTGTGTCTGTTGGTATCTGTATGCCTTCTTTGGAGAAATGTCTGCTTATGACTTTTGCCCATTTTTTTTACTGCGTTATTTATTTTTTTGGGTGTTGAGTTTTATAAGTTCTTTCTATGTTTTGGATACTAACACTTTATCAGATATGTCATTTGCAAATATCTTCTCCCATTCAGTAGGGTTGCCTTTTAGCTTTTGTTGGTTGTTTCCTTCAAAGGGATACATGCACTCCTATGTTTATAGCAACATTGTTTACAATAGCCAAGTTAAGGAAGGAGCCCAAGTGTCTATCGATAGATAAATGGATAAAGAAGATATGACATATATACACTGGAATATTACTCAGTCATCAAAAAGAATGAAAGCTTGCTATCTGCAATGACAGGGATGGAGGTAGAGAGTATAATGTTAAGCAAAATAAGTCAGAGAAAGACAAATACCATATGATTTCACTCATATATGGAATTTAAGAAATAAAACAAGTGAGCAAAGGAAAATAAAAAGAGAGAGAAATCAAGAAACGGAGTCTTAACTATAGAGAACACAAACTGATGGTTACCAGAGGGGGTGTGGGTGGGGAGATGGGTGAAATAGGTGATGGCAATTAAAGAGTACACTTAACATTATGAGTACTGGGTAATGTATAGAATCATTGAATCACTACATTGTACACCTAAAACTAATATAATGCTGTATGCTAACTATAGTGGATTTAAAATTTTTAAAAAGAGAGAAAAAAGGCAAAAGACAAGGACTAAAAATTGGAAAATTTTATATTTCTTGGCAAGTCTGAATAAGTGAGTCCTAATCTTGGAGATGTCTGTTATTATGGCTTTATCATCTATATGTTAAGAATTACAAAATTTATATCTCTAGGCCAGATCTCTCTTATATTCTAAACCTACATATTTAAGTATTTTTTGTATCTCCACTTGGATTACTATGTGACATCACAAACACAGCATGTCCAATACTGAACTTATCTTCCCCAACCCCAAGTTTTTCATACTCACAATCCTCTTCATCTCAGTTGATGGTAACTTCTGCCTTTTAGAAGCTCATGTCAAAAGTGTTGAAGTTAACTTTGACTTGTTTCTTGTGAACCCACATTCAAGTTAAAAAGCATGCTTCAGCCTCAGGGCCTTTGAACTGACTATTCCTTCTATCTGGAATGATCCTACAAACATTTCTATGGATAACCCTCTCATCTCTTTCAAATCCCCTTTACAGTGAGGCCTGCCTTAATAACCCTCTGATACTACAACTTGTCTCTTTCCCTCAACCATGCACCTCCTCTCCCAATCTATATTTTTTTTTCCATTCCAGTTATTATATTCTATGTGACATCATTTAGTTTTTAAAATCTAAAGATCTGTGTGTATATGTGTGTGTGTGTGTGTGTGTGTGTGTGTTTACTATGCATGCCAAGCATCTACAATGGTGCCTAGTATAGAACAAGCTTTCAAAAAACATTTGTTGAACAAATAAATTCTGACAGAATTTTTGTTCATTTACCATCTTATCCAAATCCCCTTCTTTGCTTTTTCTAAGTTAAATACATGCCATGTTTCAATTGGCAGCTCAATTTATTTTTGTAGACCAGTTAGTGTAGAACATCATTATTTATATGCAATGTAAGTATAGTATATAAAACTACAACTAAGCTATTTTGAAGAAAACAACATAGTTACACAAATATTAATACATTTCCCCCCAGAATTCTGCACTGAGAAAAAAGAAGTATCTTGGGGAAATTATCAGTTATGGAGAATACAATGCACATGAATAAACATTCAGTTCTATTTGAATAGGCTTTGTGGCTGCATAGTTTTGAGATGGAAACCTTTGCCTTTTGCTTTTCAAATCATTCTTTGCAAAGTCTTAACCTGACCTGCCATGTCTACTTACTTTAATGAAACATGAAGCTGCTTAAAATGAAATTTCTCATCTCCACATTCTGTTCCTCTGATTAATTTAGTGTTGGCATTTAAGCATGATTACATTCCCTTGGGAATCAGTGATGTTTTAGGCAATTTCATCTGTTTAATTTACATTTTGTTGAAAGACTTAGGAAGGCAACTGCTTTTTAAATCAAGATCCCCAAATGTCCATGCATCCTGATTATAGCTGATCTTTCTATTTTCATTATGCTTTCATGAGTTGAACTTATTAAAATATGAAAATAAAGGAAAGCAAATCCACCATGTCAAATAAAATGCACCACTGCTCTCCACTCTCCACACAGAGATGCTTTTCCATCATGCCTCCATGCTTTTTAAATTAAATGTCAAGTTTTGCACAGCTGCCTCAAGAGACTTGATCATGGGGTACAAAGTTTTACTTTGCCTTGTCCTGGATTGTATTTGACTTAGTGCTTATTACCAGTAAGACTATTATATGGTCAGAACAACTAATATTGAATTTTAGCTTTGAAGAAGGTCAAGGGCAATATCTCATAATTGCTCCTTTTCGTCATCATCTATAATAAAAATAATGAGGATCTAAATTATTTTGAAAAGTCTGTTTTACAGATTTTCTATCCATTTCACTTACTAGTGTAAACTGTAGAAGACAGAGAAGCAGAATCATTATATTTCTAGAGCTGAAGGAATATTAGCTATTACTACTATTTTTATTACTTCCTTTTCCCTTTCCTTCCTTTTTCTTCCCTTCCCTTCCCTTGCTTTCCGTTTCCTTTCCTGACTGAGAGGGAGTTGGCCAATAAAAGGTGGACAGCAGGAGAGAGAGGAGTCTTTCAGAAGTAGGGCCCAGATTACAGTACTGTTTCCCACTTGTTTTCATTAATTTAAGAAATCCAACAACCCTTTATTGAGTGCTATGTCCTATACCTGTGCTAGAAGTTGGGCAAACAACAAAGAACAAGACAACGGGTTCTGGCTTTTCTTTAGAAATTGTGTTTGACATCTAATGGAAAAAAGGCAGTCTCTTCAATAAATGGTGCTGGGAAGATTGGACAGCTATATACAGAAGAATGAAACTTGACCATTCTCTTACACCATAAACTCTATATGGAGAAAGACCTCAATGTGAGACAGGAATCCATCAAAATCCTAGAGAAGAACATAGGCAGTAGCCTCTTTGACATTGGCCACAGCAACTTCTTTCAAGACAAGTCTCCAAAGGCAAAAGGAACAAAAGCAAAAATGAACTTTTGGGACCTCATCAAGATAAAAAGCTTCTGCACAGCAAAGGAAATGGTCAATAAAACAAAGAGGCAACCCACGGAATGGGAGAAGATATTTGCAAGTGATACTACGGGTAAAGGGCTGGTATCCAAGATCATAAAGAACTTCTCAAACTCAACACCAAAAAAACAAATAATCAAGTCAAAAAATGAGCAGAAAATAAGAACAGACACTTTTCCAATGAAGACATATGAATGGCTAACAGACACATGAAAAAATATTCAACATCGTTAGCCAGCAGGGAAATTCAAATCAAAACCACATTGAGATACCACCTTACACCAGTTAGAATGGCAAAAATGAACAAGGCAAGAAACAACAAATGTTTGAGAGGATGTGGAGAAAGGGGAACTCTCTTCCACTGTTAGTGGGAATGCAAGTTGGTACAGCCACTTTGGAAAACAGTGTGGAGGTTCCTCAAAAAGTTAAAAATTGAGCTACCCTATGATCTAGCAATTGCACTACTGGGTATTTACCCCAAAGGTACAGATATAGTGAAAAGAAGGGCCACATGCACCCCAGTGTTCACAGCAGCCATGTCCACAATAGCCAAACTGTGGAAGGAGCCAAGATGCCCTTCAACAGACTAATGGATAAAGATGTGGTCCATATATACAATGGAATATTACTCAGCCATCAAAAAAGATGATTACCCAACATTTGTATCAACATGGATGGAACTGGAGGAGATTATGCTAAGGGAAATAACTCAAGCAGAGACAGACAATTATCATATGGTTTCACTTATTTGTGGAACATAAGGAATAGCAGGGAGGACATTAGGAGAGGGAAGAGAAAAATGAAAGGGGTGAAATCAGAGGGGGAGATGAACCATGAGAGACTATGGACTCTGGGAAACAAACTGAGGGTTTTAGACAGGAGGGGGTTTGGGAGATAGGCTAGCCCAGTGTTGGGTATTAAGGAGGGCACATATTGCATGGAGCACTGGGTGTTATACACAAACAGTGAATCATGGAAAACTACATCAAAACCTAATGATGTACTGTATGGTGACTAACATAACATAATAATAATAAAAAAAGAAATTGTGTTTAAAATCCTCTTTGCAGAGAACTTTACTCTTAAAATCCAGACTTAAAATGGATGTCCTCTTTGTGTAATATTACACTTCTATTTTGAGTGATACTGTTGACCCTATAACAACAAAAGTTTGAACAGGCTCCACATATATGCAGATTTTAAAAATAAATACAGTATTGTACTATAAATGTATTTTTTCTTCCTTATGATTTTCTTAATAATGTTTTCTTTTATCTAGCTTACTTTATGGTAAGAATCAGTATCTTATATATATCAACATATATATATCATACAAAATGTATATCAGTCAACTGTTTATATTATCAGTAAGGCTGCTAGCAGTTAAGTTTTTGAGAAGTCCAATGTTACACCATATTTTCAAATGCTAACACACCCCAAACCCCCACATTGTTCAAGGGTCAACTTTACTTTAAACATTTCCCAGGTACCAATAACTAACAGTACTATTTGTTTATTTTTTTTTTTGATCTGTTGTATGTATAACCTATTGGCTTCCACTAACTTTCTTGTGCAATGAGTAGATATATTCCAGACATTTGCTTAGGAAGTAATCCAATGTGTCCTAAGAAATTTCTAGGCATAGCCTTCATAGTAGATCATCATTTTATCTTGGGAACAGTAGTCCCCGCCATCATGCAACTAGGATATTTAATTATTTACTGTTAAGTCCTACAAAGCTCCAAGCTTCTGAATCTTAACAACTTCCCCCTTATCATTTGTTTTATTTTGATTAGTTCCCTTATACAGACTTACCTGCACCATGGCTTCTAGGACTAGTAGTGATCCTGTGCTAGGACTTGGTTTGAGTTATGACTTTACCTCTTCCTACCTGGGTTAACAGAACCACCACACACTGATATGCCCCACCTATAGGAATTGTCAGGCATTGCATAGTTGCCCCACAATACTTGATCTTATCACGCCAAGTTTTGGTTGTCTAAACTTGGATTTTATTTGGCTTAAAGCCTATTTCTGATAAGGATCTTAAATGGTCTAAGCAATTAATACTGGGGTTTTCATTATTCTTATAATCTTTAATGGGACTGGTGAAAATAGTTTTACTCTTTGTAAATGGTGCATTCTAGAGTTTGCAGTGTGCAAACTGCAGAGCCACATGGGTTACCCTGGTGTAAGAGTTAAGGTCAACTACAGAGTTAGAGAGCATACAGTCCTCCATAAGTCAGCCCTCACTTCTCATTCATACTGCAAGTTTGGTTCAGGGTGGGAGAGAGTTCTCTAAAGTACCCTCAGGTTTAATAATTTGCTAGAAAAACTCATAGAACTCATGAAAGTTGTTATACTCACAGTTACAGTTTATTATGGGGATTAAGATCAGTCAAAGGAAGAGATGCCTAGAGCAGAGTCTAGGAGTGTTCCAAATATGAAACTTTCATCTTTACTTTCTTGGCAATTGTGTTCTTCTCCTGGCAGCAATGTGTGACTGTATATGCATGGAGTATTGCCAACCAAGGAAGTTCACCCAAGTCTTGGTGTTCATAGTGGGGCTCCATTACATAGGCATGACTGATTGATTAATTGTGCACATTAATTGTGTCTCAGTCTCTACTTTCTAGCCCCACCAGGTATGATCCATATCTCTGACCCTAACTCATCATATGGTTGGTGTGGGTCAAAGCCCCCATTTTAACTCATATTGTTATTATTTGGCTAGCACAAGGCTCTCAAATAAGCCCAGATGCTGTATCTCCCAGTAGGGCAAGACAAAGGCCAGACCTCTTTTTGAGCAAGATTAAATTTTTTACAACACACTTGGAAAGTCTCTTAACTTCCTTTATCTCTACTCCCTCACTCATAGAATGAAACCAATCATATGTAATTATTAGGATTATTTCACTTAATGCCGAAGTATATAAACTACTTAAGATTATAGAAGTAGACCAGGGCATCTGGGTGGCATCCAACTCTTTGGTTCCAGCTCAGGTCATGATCACAGAGTTGTGAGACTGAGCCCTGCATTGGCCTCCACACTGGGTGTGGAGTCTGCTTGAGTTTCTCTGTCTCCCTCTCCCTCTGCCCCACCTCCCTCTCCCTCTCAAAAAAAAATAGATTATAGAAATAGGGAAAAATTTCTTCCCTTAGTTTACCACTCTCTTCATTTATTTACATGTGGTGCTGCCAGCCCTCTCTTGTTAATTTAGTCTTTGTTACCAATTATTTTGATAAACACAATCTTAGTTACCCTCACTGGGAGTCCTTAGGTTTGGCTTTCTTCCTGATTCAGTGCAGTGGTTCATTATTTTTATTTGAGTTTTGTAATGCATTAAATCTCTTCAAGTTTTATTTTACTGTTTTGATGCTTGCTGCTGAAGTCTTTTTCAAAGACTTTGCCTCATCATGTTCTCCACTGTTCAGTGATAGAGTTTCTGTAATCATTATTCTATAGTCATTCCCAGGAATTCTACTCTTACCAACCCCCCCCCCTTTTTTCAGTTAAAAGAGCTGCCATTTTGGCTAAAGTTTTTCATTCAAATACTCGTGTGTGTGTACGTGTGTGTGTGTGTGTGTGTACTTAGAATTAATTAGGATGGAAGGGGTAGGGTGTTTTTTGATTTTTGAACTAATTGAGAAATAAGAAGAGTATATAGACAGGGGCCCAAAATTTCTTTATAGGCAAAATTTAGGTATTGGAGAATGTGACTTTAATTCGTAGACAAATGGATTTTCTATTACTAAGCCCCTAAATTCAATAAACACAGGCAACTCTTAGGGTGCAGGGAGAGTGCGTGCTCTCTGTAGGCAGTTCCAGTCCAAATGGGAAAGAAGAAAAGAGCTATCTGAATATGCTTACTTTAGTCCCATTCAAATTTCCAAGAAAAAAAAAATCACTCCTGCTCTCCTGGGGATGAGTGAGTTAATGGGTTAGAGAGAAGCCTGGAGCAGTATATAATTGAGTCTTCACCACATAGAAGGAAACATCAGGAATGTGGTTGAATATTGTAGAAATGACTGCTAATTTATTCATGCCTTCCTATATGCATATATCCTCTCAGAGGAGGCCCTCATAATTTAACTAGCCCCAACGGACCCCCCAGCTGACCACTTAACCACATGGGGGATTCCAGCAAAAGTATCACCCGGTTGAACCCAGCTCACATTACCAATTCACAGAATTGTGATAGAATAAGTGAAACCACCACTAAGCTGTGGTGGTATGTTGTACAGCAGTAGATAACTGACAAGTGGGAAGATACAATCTCACAAAATGGGAAGTTTATGGTTTCTATGGAAAAGGGGCATTAGAAGTGTGTCAGAGATTCTATAGCAAGTAGTATTTTATTATACATAAAGACTAAAAGACCACACCTTACTTCCTTTAATCTATAACTGTAGAGTCTGTTTTGACAAAAAAGAGCAGAGAAAAAAAATTAAGTGTAACACTGGTATCCATAATAGATGTAGTATGTCAGCAATTCAGGCACGAAGTTCAAGATCCTAGGTTCTGTGAGTATTTCTCTCCACATCATATTTGCTCTGATTTTACATCCTACTATATTATGGTGAATTGAAAACTATTTTCTCAAGCAGTTTGTAATCTCTGTGGTAATTTACCTGGTGTTTCATTGGGATAGATAAGTTCCTACCTTTGGATTTATAGTTTTCAGGGCCAGAACCCTCATTTCAGAAGAATTCCCTTTCTTAATTTGATTTCTGACAATAAAAAGCAGTGCATAAAATATAAAGTCTATAAAAAGAAATCATCAACTGCGATTATAGAAACTGCTCTCCCAGTGGGAGAATTATGCAGCTATTACCAAAGCATGGCATAATGTGACTACATGAAATATAAATATACATACAAATCAATATCACCTCATATTTCAGATAAACATGCACATCACAAACACTTCTGTACCAAAGGCACCTTGATAAGAAGACTACAGAGAAAGTATGTTTTGTAAGGTTTGCATCTTGCTGGGAGGAATGTTCAGGGGCCTAAATTAATTCAACAAACCTTTATCGAATATCTATTCTATGTCAAGTACTTTCCCGGAGCTATGGATACAGGGATAATAGACTTGGTTATTGCCTTCAAGGAAACTGTTGTTTAGTAGGGGCAAGCAGTGTGATCAGTGTCATCACAAAGATAGGCGTATGGTAACACAGAGAAAGAACACTAACCTAGAATGCTAGATCTCAGCAAAGGCTTCTCAGAGATGATGAAGCCAAAGTGTGTCCTGCAGGGGGAGTAGGAGTTAGCCAATGGAACTTGAGTGGAAAGTTTGATCTGGATAGAGAAGTCAGTTGTGTAACACCAGTTTGGAATTGGGGGATCAAGCACAGTGCATTAGGGAGGCATGTTTAACTATAAACCAGTGTGGCTAAAACATAGAGTTCAAGGGGATAAGGGATGTCAAACAGTCAATCCAATGAGGTGAACGTGGACCAGATAATAAAGGAACTTGGACTTTCTGAGGGCTTGGAGCCATAAGATAGTGAAGAGACAGTCATTGAAGGGTCTTAAACAAGGTCATGATGCGGTGATCTGATATTTTTTGTAAAGAAGATATCACTAATTAGAATATGGAGAATGAATTAGAGATTGGTCAAGAGGGTATTGCAGAAATCCAGGAAATGAAAGATGAAGTTCCAAATTAAGGCAAAGGCATTGAGAAGGGGACAGATTCGAGAAATATCTAGAATAAACAGGATTAGATTACAGTATTAGTCAGAATACAGAAAATAAAGGGCACACTAAAGCGAGTTATTTTGAGGTGAGTTTTAATAAAATAAATATTTATAAAGGTGAGGGCAGAATGTACGTATGTTGTAAGGAAGATTAATACAATGGGCAGTTATTTCTACCTCTAGGCTTAAATAGCAAGAGGAGAGAGTAATTACCGGAACCTGTTAAGAAAGAACTCTATAGAAAGGCTGACAGATCTGTGACCTCTGACTAAGGTCCCAGCCAGCTCACAAGATTCTAGTAGAGATGGAGCCATGGGCATAAGTACATCGACCTCACTTTCCCCCCTCTTTTAAAAATACTTTCCTGCAGCTCTGCATGGGCTGAATATAAGTCCACTGATGCTTTCCATATGTAGCCAACTTCTAGGGACACAGAGCAAGGAAGAAATGAGAAGAAAGTGGATCTGGAGTGAGGGTATCTGGAAGGTATCTAGTATAGTAACACATTGACTGCAGAGGACCAGAAACAGGAAGAGTCTGGATGCCTTCTAGAATTCTACTGTAGGAAACAGGATGGATGGTAATCATATTCATTAATCTATGGAAATACAAGGCAGATAAGTTTATTATTATATTTTTGGAAAAGGGAAACAGAGAGAATGAATTTAGTTTTGGAGATGCTGAGTTTCAGGTGCCTGAGGGATTTTCATTTATTTATTTAGCAAATGTATGATATGCAGACTCTGTGATGCCTGAGGGCCATTTCTTATAGGGATAGCAAGTTCTATCTTGCTGGAGAGCCTCAGACCAGCACCTTTTTACATTTTAGATAGTATCAGTGATCTTGATTAATGATCTCTTCAAGTCAATGAAAAAGCCTAAACTGCTTACTGTGTTTAAATAAGGCTTGAGAGAGGCAAACAAGTTTCTAAAAATGATTAAAGTAGAACTTATTTTATTGCTTAAATAGGATTAATTTTCATATTTTTATTGAGTTGAAGTAACATGATGAAATAGAAAAGCTAGGTTTGGAGCTAGACACAGTTTAATTAGAATATGAGCCCTGTAATTCACTTGCTTTGTATCCCTGGGCAAGTAATATTATTTCTCTAAATCTCAGTTTCCTCTTTTGTACATGGGAGTAACAATCTATTTGTCAAAAGTCCTTGACAAAGTGCTTGGAATGTAGTTAGGGGCAATGCAGTTAAGGCAACATTATAACTTTTATTTAAAATAATAT
The DNA here is from genome assembly GCF_002007445.2 of Ailuropoda melanoleuca. Classification (NCBI taxonomy): domain Eukaryota; kingdom Metazoa; phylum Chordata; class Mammalia; order Carnivora; family Ursidae; genus Ailuropoda; species Ailuropoda melanoleuca. Next base: position 46,906,471 of record NC_048225.1, read on the forward strand.
TTTGAAATAATTTTTAGAGCTGGAAATCAGTTCGATGGTTAATACATGCATAATAAAACTTTGGTTGAGAAATTCATTTTTAGGTTCTCTGTGATGTGCTTACAAACATTTTTATGTGACTTTCTTCAGGCTTTACAGTTCATTTCCCATAAAATCAGGAGACTAGCAGATTAGGGTTTGTTTTTTTTTTGCTAATTAATTTTTCACCAAGAAATAATTACATCTAGGCCAAATGTGATCCAACTATCAAATGGAGTAAGTTTCTGGAGAAGCAACATTACTGCTCTCTCACACTCAGTTTGCTAATTGATGACAATTTTTATTGGCATTTTTATAAATTGAGTGAGTTTAAGGGTATGCTACTTTTTTCTCTATCATTAACTTGTCCAGTAGCATGAGACTGTGAAGCTTCCTGGGATTAATAGTTCTAAATGGGATAGGTGTAAGGGGACCAGTGTTCTGTTGGTGGCTTCAATGTCATCAGCAAATACTCTAATTTACTAGGGTCTGCACAGCTGGTGTCTTTTACGATATTCCAACAGGGTGGCACTTAAATATATGAGTGACACCATATTAATTGAATCATATAGTTTTACCATCAGTATAGGCTCTTAAAGTAAGATGTGTAAGTGGTTTCTAAATGAGGTTATTTGGGACATTAAAATGAACAAGTAGTATTCTAATGGAACCTTTTATTGATTTGGTTGCGAGAAATAGGAACAAGGAAAATGGAAGTTTCTTATAAACTATACTGGTTTGTGGGACCCAGGAGGGAAACTTCAGAATGGTTGGGCCTCACGAAAGCTGGAAATGAAAAGCTTCCACTAAGGCAAATTTCCCATCCTTCCTCCCCACCCCCGCCCCGGGGGGGGGGAATTTGTGGTTACTCTTCAGTGATACCTCTTTTTCTTCCTGTGCATCTGCTCTGTTCCATCTTTTCACAGACCAGCATTCTCTTCCTTTCTCGTCCTGAGTGTGGCCAGTAGAGCTCTGTTCATCTCTTTGCTCACTTTCCACTCCAGCCCTCAGCTATAACATGGCCTGTTAATCCCTCTTTATAACTGACATTAGCTTTAGTGTCTCAGGTCCAAATTCCCAATGTAATTATTTGGCTGGCCTAGCTGACCTTTTTGAATCATATCTTGAAAATCTTACTGGCCAGACAATGGTTATCTGGTATTGTATCAACCTACCCCTCGTCCAAAGAGATGGCATTGTGTAGGCTGATGTTTACACAGAAGGACTTGTGAGTGGGACATACCACGATAGACATATTTTGTATAAGTAGAGTCCAATAGAAAAAATATAATCAAGCTATAATCATTCCAGAATGTACTGCAATTCTTTTGTTATCTTGTAGTAAGATAAAGAAAGGAACTAATATGCACAACTTTCGACATGTAGGAGATCAGTCTGAAGCAATGACAGCCTATAAATAGGTAAGCCATCTCAGAAGTCATGGGACAGAAGTGTTTATAGACCAAATTAAGGGGCTTTAATTGTAGAGTTTATCAAACTAATTGAAAAGGGGAAGAGATACAAAGGGAAAGAGATCAGGTTAGTATACTTGGGATAAGATGCAAGTGAGATGCATGCACCATACTACCAAAATATGTGATGTTACATATTTTGTCTCTGTTACATCAGCCTTCCTGACTGATGTTGTGTATGCAAGGACCAGAATTGAGGTTTGAGTAAAGGGCCCAATAAACACAAAGTATCTGGGCCCAAACACATAGTCTGTTTTTCATGGAGATGCAGGTGCAAATACACATGGCAGAGCCTATAGCTCACGAATTAGCCTGAGGAGCTGTTACAGATTTTACTGGCATTTCTTGGGCAGAGGATACACTGGGCCATAATAGGCCCATACTGGGTAGCTGATTTTTTGATGACATAGTTGTCATCCCAGAAGTGGCATAATACACCTATGAATTTATCTTTTCATCCCTTTCTATTTATTAGGAGCACTCTTTTTTTATTCTCCCATACATTCTTTTATCCTATCCATCTTTAACACATCTTATGGGTTACTAACTTACTATTCATATTTAACATACCATATGAATTCAGCCTACATTTTACAAATTACTTCTTTACTTCCTTTTTATACTTTATACTTCTAAAGGGTTTCATCCATCCCATTTATTTTTCTTGTTTTCTAGAACAGAATTGAATATTCTCAAATAATAGAGCAAACATACATTACAACTTCTATAGCCCCTGCACTGAGATAAAAACTTCCATGTATGTTCTCTCATTTAACATCCCCAGTGGTCCTTAGAGGTAAGTACTGCTATTAAATAGGAAGCAGAAATTAGGTAACTTGTCCAAAAATCACCCAGGCAGTAAAAGGCCATGCTGGAATTCACATGATTTCTGTTCTTCATGCTCTTGACATACTCACAGCTCTAAGAAGTCCTAACGCATGGTGGTTATGCCTCTAATATGGCCCTTGTGTTTATGCTGAAAACATCTGCTTACCAACCTGTCTTCACATTCTGGAGCAAGGTGCTGAAGAGATTGTGCCCTATTCATTTTGTTATCTGAAATGCCATGTTTCACAAAGAATACATCTCAGTAGACTTAAATATACCCTTTCCAAAAATTGCAAGCTGTTACTTACCTTAGTTTCCTTCTTTTCTTCCTCCTTACCTCAATTCTTTCTTCTCTCTCCCTCCTTTCTTCCCAAAATATCTTAACATTCGTTAGATGATCTTGATGTCCTTCCAGGGATTTGTTTAGAAAACTTCCTTCCTATCTTATCTTTCCCTCTTCCCCTGCTCATCATCTTTGTTTGAGACTGTGTTTCAACTGCTCAACATTTGTAGGTGAGGGAGAGAGCTCTACATATCATTCAGTTCAAAGGTATTATGACCTATCTCTTTAATAGCGCAAGGAGTGGAAAGCAGTTTTACTTAATGAGACAGAACATCTGAGCTACTAGTCCAGAAAAGATCTAAAAGAAGGTTGTTCATGTAACTTGTCAGCCTCTTGGTTTTTACTGTACAGGCCTTCCTCATTCCTTGAGACATAAAAAATGTGTCATTTAAAAGGCATTAGATACATTTCTCTGGTTTAACATGTTTAATGAGTCTCAGATATTGTAAAAAGTTGTGGAGCATCAATTCTTACACCCCCAGTGTTGGGAACTGTCTACCTGGAGCCAGAGGGGAGGCATAGAATTATAAAAATGTGGGTTAGCCACCATGTAACAGAGAATAAAGTTTTTCTAGATTTTACAAAAAATAAACTAGAAAAAACTAGGGATGAAAATTTTAGTAGGAGACATTAAAAGGCATGATTTCCTTCTTCATTTTGTCCAGCGAGCAGTCTGAGAATAGGAAAGGGAAGTAGCATATCCAGATTCCTACAGTGATTTTCCAAAACTATTTCCCACCCCTGTGCTATTCATCCATTAACTCATTTAATGAAAAAATGCTTACTGAATCCCACTACATGTCAAGCGTGATAAACAAGACTAAGTCCCAACCCATTTCTCAAGTTATTTAGTATATCTCAAATACCACAGCATTTACACCCAGGTAATATTATCTTCCTCTGAAGTCCCACAATCCCCTGATTGTGCCTCTTTGTAGACTATCTCCCTTCTTATTTACTCCTGCTCTTCCATCTTTTTCCTTCACTCACTTCTTCCTCCTGGTTCCCTTTTTCCTTTCTTCTTTCCTGGAACATTTACTAAGTAACTTCTGTTTTCAGGACACTGGAATAGACACTGTGAAGACACAAATGGAGACTGAGCATTTCTGCTTTTGAAAAGCTCACAGCACAAATAGAGATAGTAAATTACAGTACAATACGACACAGGTCTTGTTTTAATTGAATGTCTCCTCCATCTAGTTTATGGTAAGACTCAATCATTACTTTTTTTTTTTTAAATTATTTATTTGACACACAGAGAGAGCACACAAGCAGGGGGAGCTACAGAGAGAGAGGGAGAAGCAGGCTACACACTGAGCAGGGAGCCCAACGTGGGGCTTGATCCCAGGACCCTGGGATCATGACCTGAACTGAAGGCAGACACTTAACCGACTGAGCCACCCAGGTACCCCTCAATCATTTCTTAAAAGAGAATTAATCTTTAAAAATAGAATCGGGTTCCAAGTCTTCTTTGTACTGTTCCTTGTATATATTGGATGTGCAATAAATCCTGAATTAAAATGGAGAGAATCAAAATGCTGTGCAAATCATGTGAGACACTGGATCATACCTTGCTATGTTTAGTTTCTTGCCGCCTTCTCTTTCTGACTTTTGTTCTTATGCCTATGCCATAACGAAAATAACTTTAATCACCCACTTATTATGTGCCAAGTGCATGGTGCTGAGTGAAGTAGAACTATTATTCACATTTTACAGATGAAGGAATTGAGGCACAGAGAGAGAAAGAAATCTGACCAAAATTATGCTATGAAGTTACAGAAGCTTGGATTTGGTTCCATAATGTGAGCTCTTGTTTATGATTCTGCATGACAACGCGGTAGATATAGAATAACCGTTTAGAGCCAAGTAACCTTGACTATTTTATTTGAACTTCAGTAAATTAATTAATCCCTCTGAGTTTCAGCTTGCTGGAAAATTGGGATAGTAATATTTACTTTAAATTAGTGCCTTGAGGATTAAATGAAATAAATATCCAAAACAAGACCTAGCACTGAAGAAATGCTGACCCTTTTCTTACACTTTTCTTTCTTCAGAAACGCAGTATCCTTCCCCCTCCTCCTCCTTCTCTCCTTCTCCTTCTTTCTTTCCTTCTTCCTTTCTCCTCCACCTTCTCCTTCTCCTTCTTCTCCTTAAGACTCAATGTTCTTGAGGGGCGCCTGGGTGGCACAGTTGTTAAGCGTCTGCCTTCGGCTCAGGGCGTGATCCCAGCGTTATGGGATCGAGCCCCACAACAGGCTCCTCCCCTGGGAGGCTGCTTCTTCCTCTCCCACTCCCCCTGCTTGTGTTCCCTCTCTTGCTGGCTGTCTCTGTCAAATAAATAAATAAAATCTTAAAAAAAAAAGACTCAATGTTCTTGAGAATAGGACTTACTTATTTCTGTTTCCTAAGGAATCAACATTTTAGGAAGTGGGTAATGCTGTGGTGGTGGCACTCCAGGGGCTTTGGATTTCTAAGGTCAATGATCATATTCTAGAATTAGAGGGAGACCACTGTAGTCATAGTATGCAGGGTTCTTTAAAGATTTTGGCATCAGAATATAGATGCATTCCAAACAATTATATACAATAGTTTCCTCAGTGATTTTTCTATGTCCTTAAATTTTTCTGAAAAGATTGAGAGAGTAACAGATGGTCCCTACGTTAGCGTCCTTTTCTCCAGTCACAGAATAGCTCCAGGTATCTGCCCTCTTCTCTTCCTATAACAGGAAGTCAGTGTGCTTATCTCTCCTTTAGAAATTACCTCGCCCACCACACTTCACCACTTGTTCTGTTGTTTGGTCTCTTGTTTATGTTTAACATACAGTGTTAAATTAGTTTCAGATGTGCTATATAGTGATTTAGCAATTCTATTCATTAGTCAGTACTCATGATAAGTGTACTTTTTTCCTAAAATTTAAATCAATTTAGTTAACATATAGTATATTATAAGTTTCATGGGTAGAGTTTAGTGATTCATCAGTTGCTTATAACACCCAGTGCCCACTACATCAAGGGCCCTCCTTAATGTCTATCACCCAATTACTCCATCCCCTGACCCCTCCAGCAACCCTCCGTTTATTTCCTATAGTTAAGAGTCTCTAATGGTTTGCCTCCTTCTCTGTTTTTATCTAATTTTATTTTTCCTTTCATTCCTGTATGTTCATCTGCTTTGTTTCTTAAATTCCACTTGAGCGAAATCATATGGTATTTGTCTTTCACTGACTGACTTATTTTACTTAACATAATACCCTCTAGTTCCATCCATGTTGTTGCAAATGGCAAATGGCAAAATTTCATTCTTTTTGATGGCTGAGTGATATTCCATTGTATATATACACCATCTCTTCTTTATCCATTCATCTATCAATGGGCTCTTTCCATATTTTGCTTATTGTGGACATTACTACTATAAACATTGGGGTACATGTGCCCCTTTGGATCACTATGTTTGTATCCTTTGAATAAGTACCTAGTAGTGCAATTGCTGGGTCATAAGATAGCTCTATTTTTGACTTTTTGAGGAACTCCATACTGTTTTCCCGAGTGGCTGCACCAACTTGCATCCCCAGCAACATTGTTAAGAGGGTTCCCCTTCCTCCACATCCTTGCCAACATCTGTTGTTTTCTGGCTTGTCCATTTTAGACATTCTGACTGGTGTGAGGTAGTATGTCATTGTGGTTTTGGTTTGTGTTTCCCTGATTTTAGTGATGAGCATTTTTTCATGTGTCTTTTGGCCATTTATATGTCTTCTTTGGAGGAATGTCTGTTCATGTTTTCTGCCCATTTCTTGGATTATTTTTGGGGGGAGTTATTGAGTTTGATATGTTCTTTATAGATTTTGGATACTATCCCTTTATCTGATAAGCCATTTGCAAATACCTCCCATTTTGTAGGTTTCTTTTAGTTTTGTTGACTATTTCCTTTGCTGTGCAAAATCCTCATCACCTTTTTCACCCATCCCCCCACCCATCTCCCCTCTGACAGCCACCAGTTTGTTCACTATAATTAAGAATCTGTTTTTTCGGGGCGCCTGGGTGGCACAGCGGTTAAGCGTCTGCCTTCGGCTCAGGGCGTGATCCCGGCATTATGGGATCGAGCCCCACATCAGGCTCCTCTGCTATGAGCCTGCTTCTTCCTCTCCCACTCCCCCTGCTTGTGTTCCCTCTCTCGCTGGCTGTCTCTATCTCTGTCAAATAAATAAATAAAATCTTTTAAAAAAAATCTGTTTTTTCGTTTGTCTCTTTTTCTTTTGTTTGTTTTGTTTCTTAAATTCCATATATGAGTGAAATCATATGGTATTTGTCTTTCTCTGACTTATTTTGCTTAGCATTATACCCTCTAGAACCATCTATTTTGTTGCAAATGGCAAGATTTCATTCTTTTTAATGGCTGAATAATGTTCCACTGTATACATATACTACTTCTTCTTTATCCATTCTTCTATGGATAGGCACTTCAGTTGCTTTCATAGCTTGGCTATTGTAAATAATGCTGTGATAAACATGGGGATGCATATATTTTTTTCAAATTAGTGTTTTCATTTTCTTTGGGTAAATACCCAGAGAAATTACTGAATCATATGATAGTTCTATTTATAATTTTTTGAAGAACCTCCATACTATTTTCCACAGTGACTTCATCAGCTTGCATTCCTGTGAACAGTGCATGAGGGTTTCTTTTTCTGCACATCCTTGCCAATGCTTGTTGTTTCTTATGTTTTTGATTTTAGCCATTCTGACAGATGTGATAGATATCTTTTTGTTTTAGTGTTTGTCTTCCTGTTTGCCTCTGAAGGGAAACCTAAGGTCTTTCTGCTTAAGGGAGTTGCTGACTACCATGGAATACAAATAATTTTAACCAAAGAATACAGGCAAAGGAACACGTGTTCAGAACCTTGGAAAGTTCTCAGAGTTTGGCTTCCAGACTTGAGTCCTTCCTGCCATGAAGAATAGAAGTCCTACTGCTTTTATTCTAAGTAGTGGAGACTGCCAACCACCACCTACTCCCCCACCCCATTCTCCAGAGTCTACCCTTTAATGACACCAAGTTGAAAAATGAAAGGAAGGAAGATAAGAATTGATGCCTGCTAATTTCCAGAAAGCAGTGTGATCTAGGCCAAGTGATCAAAAATCTTTTTGTTTAATGGAATTTTTTAGCAGTCCTGTGAGGCTTACCTACCAATTCTCAGAATAATGTTTTTATATGCACACAATAAAATATACAGAATTACAGAGGATAACAATTATACTGAAATAAAGGAATCAAAATATTAGCATGACTCACCTCTTTCACTGTATTCACCAATAAGCAGTTTTTAAGTACACTGGAAACCAGTGACCATGTCTTGGTTACCAGTGTGAGAACACACAGCTTTATTGTTAGGGGTTGAATGACTACTGGGGCAGAGCCGTGCTATAGTTAGGCCGACATCTGTAGGTAGGAAGATTGTGATTAAGTATGATTAAGGGCAAGTCTAAATACTACTGTAATTTCAAATTAGTGATATGTGTGACACATTTGTAATAATTATGATGTTATATCAAAATATCTGTCATTTCTCCTGGTTACAAAGTCACAGACACTGCTAATACTATTGTGCTTATTACTTACATTCACAGTTTAAGGAAATGCTAAATTTCAGTTAGCAATAGGTGAAAATACTATGCAATATTTTTTTGCATGCAAATTCATGGAGTCCAGAAATCCATTTATATTCCTAATGTTGGTATGTGGACCCCAAATTAAAACCCTGTCCTAGGACTTCCTGTCAGCTATCCTCTTTCCCTGTCTTCTTTACTAGGCCACTGGGACCTATCCTTTGGTCTTTCCTTGCTGTCACATAGTTTTGTCTAAATATCTTGGAATATCACTAATATTAAGATAAATTAACAGTACCTGTAAGAATAAGGAAGCTTGAACTGTCAATTTGGCTTGAGGCTGCAAAATACAGTGTTAAAATTTTGCTTTGCTACCCTTGCCATTTCTTGCCTTTTTTTTTTAAAGCAATTATTTAGTGGAAGACTCGAGGGGTGGGGAAAGGAAGATAGCAATTGCAGATGCAGCATAAGGACCACTCAGCTCATGGTAGCTTTCCAGATGAGTATGAATATGCAGATTTTAGGCATATGATAATCAAAAGACCTGGAGGTTCTTTTCCCAGTCTCCTTATATTTCAGTGTCATTTCCAATGCACATTCTGATGATCCTAATTAGGTTTTTCTCCCATATGTGTTAGAATTTCAATTATGATTGCATGCGTATCAATTTATGAATAGGCAGGAATGCCATTTCATCTCATGAATCATCTGATCTCATTGATATAGCACTGACAGGCAGGGGGTGTCTCACAGTCTCAATATTCAGTGTGCTGTGTTGTCTCTGAAGTTGTGTGAGCTGAAACACCTCTACAAATTTGGGCCTCTAAATGAATGCATCTTGAATGTGTAAAGTGCTGTTTTTCTTGACTGACATGGACAAAAGAGGGCATCTTCAGATTACCACACAGGTTATTTTAGCCATTTGTGTTCATAAGAGTGTGCTGTCCTGAACAAATGGGGTGCAAGCCCTATTAGCATCCACAGAGTCATTTCCCAGTAGTGAAATATCTGACCTCTGTGCTGTGGTGCATCACACCAAGTCAGTAGGATTTGGCCTCCGCTCCCTTTTCAGTTTTTCTCCAGTTCTCTCACATGGACACTGAGACTGAGCCACACTGCACAATCTGCAGATCCCCAGACACACCAGGCCATTTTACACCTCTGTGCTCCCATATGTGTTGTCCCCATTGGCTAGATGCCCTCACGCTGCTGTTTTCTGGGGAACACAACATTTTACTCAAATAGTACTTCATTCAATTAAACTCCTTCAGAAATCTTTTCCTAAAAACTCTAGGAATAGTTAAGCACTTTCTTCTATGTGTTCTCACACTACCATGTTTAAACTTTGTATATTGATGCTATAATTTGTTAATTCATTCAGCACCTGTTTATTGGAGATCTTTTCAGTCATGGACTCAGTCTCTAGGCAGTGATGAATAAGACAGACATTACCTTGCCTTCCCCGAGCTTACAGCTCTGTAAACATTCCACAACACTGTATCGTCCTATTTACCAGGGTCTTTCCATCAACTCAGATAAGGAACATAGTACTCTTTTCCTTAATTTCTCTCAAACCATTCACAAAAGCATTTATGTTGTAGCAGACCTTATAGAGGGATCTTTTTTATTGCAGAAGTGGAAAATACCATAAATTTCAAATTTAGGCATTTCCGTTAAAATTTCTTCTACCACTCCACCACTGGGAACTGATCAAAATTTCCAGTAAGTTCCAGCCTTCTGCCAGGCTGATATGTTCTCTCCTTCTTCAAGCAAGGTACAATCATATCTTACTTTTCACAATAGTTTTTGAGACCAATTTTAACTTTCCATTCCCTTCTTTGCTTCCAGGCATGCTTTCCAGAACCAAAAACTAATTGAGGAACTCTGCTGAAAAAGTCATCTGCTCTGGGTCTTACTTACTCTTTAACAATACAGAAGTAGTAAAAAAAAAATGGAATCTGATGTTTTATTATCTTATTCATCATAGGTGAAGGAACCAGGATAAAGATATTTTTTCTTCCATGAACATGATTTATGTACCTTATCCAAACTTTTAGAAGGCAGAAGTATCTACAATCAAGTTTGGTTTTAAATAATATCAAGAAATTCTAGTGTAATGTAATTCTATATATGTCTATAGCATTTATGGCTTTATAAAGAATTGTAACTTTTACTGAGAGCCAGTAATGAAAGATAAACAGACTGTAGAAAGATGAATTTAACTTTGTTATGAGACTGGGACTCACTAAAACCTAGGGTGGGTTTACTGAGTTAGAGACTGGTAATAAAATATCCTTTTCTGCAAACTTAAAAGACAGTCCATGTTACGATTTTTTTTCTTGCCATAAATCAACTTCTTCATAGGTCTCTCCTATTCTTTCTATATTTTTTTAGGTTTTATATTTTAGTTCCAGTTTGCTAACATACAGTGTTATATTAGTTTCAAGTGTGCGATATAGTGATTCAACAATTCCATATAGCACCTAGTGCTTATCACAGCAAGTGCACTCCTTAATCCCCGTCATCCATTTAACGCCCCCCGCCCCGTAACCATCAGATTGTTTTCTCTAATTAAGAGTCTGTTTCCTGCTTGTCTCTCTCTCTCTCTTTTTCTCTCTCTCTTTTATTTTTTCCTCGTTTGTTTCTTAAATTCCACATACGAGTGAAATCATATGATATTTGTTTTTTTCTGACTGACTTATTTTGCTTAACATAATACTCTTTATCTCCATCCACATTGTTGCAAATGGCAAGATTTCATTCTTTTTTATGGTTGAATAATATTACATTGTGTAAATATATACCACCTCTTCTTTTTCTGTTCATCAGTTGATGTACCTTTGGGCTGTTTCCATGATTTGGCTATTGTAGATGATGCTGCTATAAACATTGGGGTACATGTATCCCTTTAAATTAGTATTTTTGTATTCTTTGGGTAAATACCTATTAGTACAATTTCTGGATCTTAGGGCAGTTCTATTTTTAACTTTCAGAGGAGACTCCATACTGTTTTCCAGAGTGGCTGTCCTAGTATGTATTCCCACCAACAGTGCAAAGGGTTCTTTTTTCCCCACATCTTTGCCAACACCTGTTGTTTCTTTTTTTCTTGATTTTAGCATTTCCAACAGATGTGAGGTGGTCAAATATTGTTAAAAGGTCTCTAGTACCCAAAGCAACCTACACATTTAATGCAATCCCCATCAAAATGCCAACAGCATTTTTCATAGAGTTAGAACAAACAAACCTAAAATTTGTATGGAATCACGAAAGGCCCTGAATAGCCCAAGCAACCTTGAGAAGGAAAAGTAGAGGCAACACAATTCTGGATTTCAAGTTATATTACAGAACAGTAGTGATCAAAACAATATGGTACTAGCACAAAAATAGACACATAGATCAAGGGAACAGAATAGAAACCCAGAAGTGAACCCACAACTATATGGTCAGTTGATCTTCGACAAAGCAGAACAAATTATCCAGTAGGAAAAAAACAGTTTCTTCAACAAATGGTGTTGGGAGAACTGGACAGTAATATGCAAAAGAATGAAACTGGACCACTTTCTTACATCATACACAAAAAAATTCAAAATAGTCTTCTGAAACACCCAAAAAACAAATAATCAACTCAATAAATGGGCAGAAGACATGAACAGACACTTCTCCAAAGAAGACATACGAATGGCTAACAGACACATGAGAAA